>NW_027332032.1:840391-1140391 GCF_048418815.1 Hemitrygon akajei
CCTTTTTATTGTTAATGTGCTTCATTATCTTTCAAGTTAAAGCTGGACCTGCGGTGAGAGATTTATTGAAAGAAAACCCCAACTGGAAGCAAACCACGACTGAAGACGAGGTAACAGCAACAAGTGAACCAGCCCGAGGACTGAGAGCATCAACTGAAGAGAACCCATCTGACTAGGAGAATCCAGTGATTCTGTCAAAAGAAAGTTTGGTGAGTCTCACTTACTCAAACACTGGTCTTTAGACATTACATAACTGTACAAGGGAAGGTAGGAAATAGTTGGAGTGAGACATAATGTGCCAAAAAGTACCAGTTATGCATCTTCTAGACACAGTTGCAATCAAACCATGTTTGGTAATGAACTTCCAGCAGCCTAGATATTTAACCACCACCCTATTCTGTGGAAGTCGAATCCGGATAAAGTCACTCAGAGACGGTATAGGTACAAACTCTTTATTCCAAGCACCTGGGGCTTACTCAGTTAGTTGCTCAAACAGGAACAGTCATAGACTGTTCCCGCCCAATCCACTAATTGATTAACAATTCCCCTTACACCACAGTTGTATCCATCCAGATTCCCCCCCCCCCCCCCCGCCCAGACACACACACAAGACAGGCTGGAGCCAAAGTTATTTACTATGCCAAGATCATTTATTTTAACCTTGGCACCAGATAATCACCTCTGAGAACACTGTTGTGAGATGCTTAACTGATCCTGAGCAGTTGGACTAGCTCTAAATTTAACGACCTTTCTGGTAGTTGGCATCTCAAGTGATCCTAGACAATGTTCCCTCTAAGGTGTGCTCATGTGCATGAGCAGATGAAAGACAAATTACAAAATAGTCATAATGGCTTACACACACAGAACAGACTGGAGCTGTCCTATCTCTACGCACGAGTGCACAAGGAGATAAGCATCCTGAAATCCTAGCTAGCTACCCTCAAGAAGAAATATGGCTCAGCTTGGCTTAGCACATCTGTTGATAATCAGCAGTTTTTGTTTTCAGAAAATCAGGCTGCTATTGTTTAACGATGTGTTTACCCTGTTTCATACTTTATCATCTCCTCCGTTTGATCATTACATGATCAACAAAGCAGTATTTTTTTTTACAGAGAAAGCAACCGAGTACAGCATTGACTTATCGTGGGTAAAAACAGATTACAACAGCAATTATAACAAGGATATGCACAACTATTAGGCCATAATGCAATATCATGCCCCACATATTATTAGGCCTTCGAAGACCACAATTTCGACCCTTCAGTGAACTCGTGTAAATCTTGCCCTACTTTCTTGATGCTGTCAATCTCCTTGGCAGTGTGCTCGGAGAGGCTGTAATGTTAGTAGACAGATCAGGGATATAGTTGCAGTATTCTGTGTCAATAACAACCCAGTTTCCCCCTTTCTCAACGGGGATAAAATCTAATTCCACACGATCATGTAGGACTGTTTGCCGGATTGCAATAATTTCAGTAGATATTTCTGTTATTTGGGCCTCGGTTTCTTTCAGGGTCCCTGCAGTATTGTGGCCAGCTCCTCGAGCGCTGTCGCCAAATTGATTATCTTTCGTGGATTCCTGGCTACTCCATAGGAGAGAAAAGTGATCATCCAAAATCACTCAGTCTCAGTTATTCCTCTCCGCTGCTGGGCACCTGCAAGTATGGCCAGGATACATGTTTCCCAGTCTAGGAATTTCCGTTTGGTGGAGGCCTGATATACCATCCCTCGAAACACTGACAGCCACTGTCATATCTGACTGGACCACAGTTCCTCACCTCACTTCCCCGGGTGTTATTTGAGAAAGCCCAGGTTGAGAGTTCCTCACTCCGGTTCAGCGGGATTACTGACATTAGAATGATAGTTTTACCATGCTGCAGAATTTCGGCACAAACCCAGCAGGCCCCTGGTTCTACCTGTCTGGCATCGGTGTGACAGACAGACAGAAAGGTGTTAACGTGGGGGCCCCCGGATGGTGGGGTGAGCACTCTCAAAGACATAAACACGAATACCACTGTTACGTACCCGAAACGGTTTGAATGAACCAGCAGCAATATACCACATCTGGAGTCTGGTTTTGATGTTAAAACCACTATCTTTATTTGTGTCTACTTATAATATAAAAACTTAAGCAAATCAATCAAAAGTTAATAGTGTTATAAGTATACATATGTGTGAATACTACTCCCAAACCATTGAGCTCAGGGAATACCAAGCTTAAAGTCTTGAGATGGTAAAGTATGAAAGTTCAGTTCATCCACGGAATAAATGATGAGAGAGAGATATTTCTAATCCAAGGTGAATGTCGAGAGAAGGCAATTACATAGGATTCCACAAATTCCATGGTGTTAAAACAGGATAACAGTCACCGAAGATCTCATCCGTTGTTGTTCAAAATTCACATACGAATTATCACCAAAAGTAGCTTATCACAGAGGTACCTTCTTCAAAGGGAACTACCACCCAGGCAAGGGTTAACATACAGGTAGATTCCACAAGATACTCCCAATCCAGATCCAACGGACAAAGTATTACCGACAGTGATTTCCACAGAGTATCCCTTCTCACAAGTGGTTACCACATAACACACCCAAATCCAGTTAAGGGTTAACAAAAGTGGTTGCCACGGGATACTCCATCAAAATCCACATCTGGATCATACGATTTATCACCAACAGTGATTTGTCACGGGGTACCCTGTACAAGTGAATTACCACCCCCAGGCAAGGGTTAGCACAAGTGGTCTTCACAGGATACTCCCAAAACAAAAGATCCACTCTTGTGGATCAAACAAAGTGACAATCACACATTCAGTATATGCTGGATCAATAATCAACCCACCCTTGTGAGCATTGGAGAGTTCAAACAGTGACCTTTGGCCACTCGGTCCTTTGCTTCGAACCTTGCATCCTCCTTCTTTCTCTCCATCTGACTGTGTGTCTGTGACTGTCCTTGCTTAAATAAAGCAAACTGCGAGAAATGTAAACACAAGTTGTGAGCAAGTGCAAACACGCTGCAGAGTCAAATAGTTCCGCCCCTCTCTCTCTCAGTAAGAATCAACCAGGAGCCGAGAAAACCAGTGGCTGTCTTCACTCAGGCACTCTCTCTTAAAATGACAGTCCACGGCAAGAAACCTAGGGGTTCATCACTCTCCACCATCAGCCAATACATTTAACTTCAGTCCGAGACAGTCCTTCTACTCAGTTCCTTCAGTAACACGTTTGTCGTCTGTTCGATGTATCGAACGAAATTTCCCCTTCAGTTTCACAGCCATGGGAGTGGTCACTAACAGCTGATATGGTCCTCTCCACCGAGGTCCGAGTTTCCCTCGATCCCAGTTCTTGATCAGGACAAAATCCTCAGGTAGTATGGTGGGAAAGAGACTCCTCTCTGCGGGGTAGTTCCCTTCCATGTGAGCCTGTCGTACCTGAAAATGTAATGCTTGGAAATATTTAGTTAGTTGGCACATATATTTCTCCATCTCTTGCCCCAGGGTATGCATATCTAATTTTGCAGGTAGAGCAACGGTACACAAGGTCTTGGTCCACAGGGTGTCCTCATGGGCCGTCCAGAATTGATTTCATTTGGTGACAACACTGTTTTCCCGTGGGGTAACCCTCAAGCGGAATACGTGGTACTAGTAATAGGACCTTCAACCAAGTGAGTCCAGTCTTCGCCATTTGGCCAATTTACTCTTCAGAGTGCCATTGGCTCTTTCCACTATGCCAGTGGCCCGTGGGTGGTGTACACAGTGGAAATGTTGCTTGATAGCGAGTTTGTTACATACCTCATTGTTCACTTTTGCCACAAGGTGTGGGCCATTTTCAGAGCTCAGCATCTCTGGTAGGCCGTACCTGGGACTTATTTCCTGTAATAATACCTTTACAACAGTCATAGCAGTACTAATGGTCTATAGAATAGCTTCAATCCATCTCTTGATTGCATCTATAATAACTAAGCAGTATCTATAGCAATGTGCTCTAGGCAATTCAATAAAATCAAATTGTAGACAGGAAAAAGGTCCACCTATCAAGAGAGTAGTACCCAGTGTGCTGGGTACAGGTTACTAACCATTCCCTCCTTTCCCAGGTGTGTACAATTATGTATATAATCGACCAATATTGGTAAAAACTATGTAAGAACACAAACCTGTCCCGCTGGGGTGATCCAAAAACCTAGGTCGGGGTCCTTCTGGCACCCCATCTGGGACCACAGTTTGCGCTCCTCGTTAGAGGCGTCCCCCTGAAAAGTACGTACCTCCCACATGTCTGGCAAACCCGTTCTGCTTAAGCCACGGAAGGTTGGCTGCCGGGAGCCCGAGGGGACTACAACTACCGAGGATTGGGCCGCAATTTTCGCTGTCTTATTCACTAAAGCATCGCCTTTAGTGACCCGGTCGGACATGTGGGTGTGTGCCGCACATTTAATAATAGCCAAAACTCGAGGTAGCTGTAGGCGGTGAGTAAGTTGCTTAGAAAGGTGGCATTACTAATGGGGTGGCCAGAGGAAGTCAAGAATCCCCATGTTCCCAGAGAGCCCCGTAGTCATGTACAACTTCAATTGTATAACGTGATTCTGTGTAATTGTTCGCACTTTTATCTGTTGCTAGGATGCAGGCATGAGTCCGAGCAAACAGCTCAGCCTTCTGGGCGGAGACAGCTGCTTCAAAAGAGACCTGCTCAATTACTTCACTGTCCATCACTATCGCATAGCCAGAATATCGCCTTCCTGATGGATCTATAAAAGAGCTTCTATCCTCATAAAACGTTGCCTCGGGCTTAAGGGGGTATCGTAGAATGGATGGGAGAGTCTGTCCTTCTTTCACGGTGTTCCGGACAGGGGGGCAGTTGGCGCGGACGACTTCATGGTCTGAAATTGCCCAGAGATGTGTTACTACATCTTGGGTTTGTTCAATATTAAAAGAGTTTCATGCCAGATATTCCGTCTTCACTTCCGACACCTTCCAGTATCAGAGTTAGCCCGCTGCCGAGTCTTGCCAGTCTCCCTTGGTGCTGGAGAATTGTTTCGTCAAGGTCTAGGCATGGAACCCTAGGCTTTTTGAGTTGAACCAAGGGCAAACCCTAAAGGTGGTATGGGGAACCACTAGTCCTGTCTGTCACTAAAGGAAGTACAGAACTTCGGCCAGTAATGGACTGCCCTCTCTTCCTTTAACCTCTCTAATCACCATGACTGGGAACTCCTGTCCCTCGAGGGATGCATAATACTGGCTTTCCTCAGTTGAGCACCCCGGACTATCATAGCACAGAGTCACATGAGGGTCGGCCGCTGGCAGAAGGGGTTCAAACGCAGTGGAGTCCAGATTAAGTGCCCACCACTGGGTGTTCAGAAACTGGGGAAGCTATCGGTTGTTCGCGATTCCCAGGTGATACCCTTGTCTCGGCATGGAATATCGACATCCAATGGATAAAGCAAGTCTCTCCCTGCTAGATTACACCCCCAACTGGTGGTGACTGTAGATGAAACCTCACACTGGGTCCTCTGGAATTCCACCTGCAGAGGATGGGTACTTGAATACGTATGTTCCCTGCCTTTGAACCCAGACAGAGTGATTGTAGCATCTGATAGCTCGAATCCCTATCCCGATACTATTTCCTGATCGAGTGTTTGTGGTTGACTCCTGTATCAATCATAAACGGAACAGGAATTCCAGCAACTTGCAGTATTAGATTGGGCTCTTTCTGAGGGGTGGTACTCACGGTAGGAAGTATCCTTGCTTGTCAATTTTTAAACGGGTTGCTGTCCCCAACTGTCCCTTGGTGGGTTTCTGTTACCATTTCTGATCGCCATATATAGCCCACTCGTGTCCTTCTTCCCGCTGAACATCTTCACCTTTAATATTAGTTCCCTTCGGCGTTGATCGTGATTTGAAAGTCGGGTCCCAAATATATGTCAAAGCTCGTCTCATTCCATTTCGGTCTTTGTCAGGCCAAGCCATATTATTTGTTTTAATCATGTTGTCTAACTTAGTTGGTAAACATTGGAGCAGTTAGGCATTCAACTGGGGGGACGGATTCCCAACATTAAAGGCGTGGTCTCCTGCGAAAGTGCCGTAGCAGGCCACAAACTGCTCCCGATAGTCTGGTCTCGATTCTCCAGGCTTAGGTTTGCATTCAAGAACTTTATTGATGTTTACAGGTTGCTGGAGAGCCCTTTCCAAGGCTTGAATAATCTGGTCTGTCTGTTCATTCTCATTATGGTTTCCCGCCTGTAATTCCTGACAGGTTTGGTATCTCAATTCTGCCTTCCATCTCCACTCCTCATCAGCTGAGAGAATCATGCAGCAAAGACCGAATAATTCTTGCGATGTCGCATTAAACACTCCTCATCACGGTCACTGTTCTCAAACAGGGTCGGTTTGCCAGACATGGGTTCGGGATACCTTGTTTCCCTATCAGTTTGAACTTTAGACTTACGTTCCTGCCTTTCTCTCCTATCTAGACCGGCCTTGGTTTGCTTACGTTGTTTTTCCTGTTCTCATTTTCGGCGCCCATCCACTCATTCACGCTCCGCTTTTAGTGTCTCCCAACCTTTGGCGTTCCTTCTCCAGTATGTACCTCTGTCCCTTTGTCATGTGCATTATTCCTCCAACTTGCTTATAATGTACTGTTCCCCTTTACATCTGCCTTTTCCATCCATTCCCTTTCAACAGTTTCCATTTCTTTCCACAGTACTTTTTTCCATATCAAATTTACTGCTTGTACTCATGAGGTAATATCGCAGGTTACACCCCGGCCCCAGTGGGCACATTTTGTTCCCCAATTTCTTATTCAGCGCCGCACTCAACATTCACAAATCTTCTTCCTTCTCTGGAAAGTTCTCACACATATTCTTTAGGGCTGCTCATGGCCCACTCGTATCAATCGACTGCAATTGACCCATGTTCTCCAAGTAATTTACGCGGCACAAAGCCTCCTGCTTAATTAACAATCAGGAAAATTTACCTGGCTGTCTCCTCCTGCTCAATTGCTAAATTTACCCGTCACATCTGCCTCCTGCCCACGTAGTAAAATTTACCCAGTTCCGCCTCCTGCCCACTTTTGCCTACCTTATACGAGTGTCCGGACAGATTCTTTTCCGATCCCATCAAGGTATGCAATCAGCCTTGGTGAGGGACGTACCTCCGTACCTCCAAAGGAACTAACAGAGAGCAACAAAATACCTATGCCAGGCTCTAGAGGATTATTTAGCTTAAGGCTCTTTCAAAACCTGGACACTACTTCCTTAGTGGCCTACTACATATAAAAATTTAAAAGTCATTTCAGATACCGATAGGGCAATGAAAGCTTAATCATAGACTGTTACAGCAAGGCAAAGGCGTATCAGCCCATGTGCCAATGGGACTGAGATTTACATTTAAGCTAATTCCTGTTTCAGAGGAGATGGCTCAAACGCAGGCAGCTGAAACTAGTTTAGCTGATTACCTGGTCAGCATGGAAGGGCTGGGCCGAAGGGCCACCTGACCTGCTAAAGTTTCTTTAGATGTTGCATTCAGTTCTAGTTGACATTTTGTACTCAAATTATGTTTTATGCTGGAAGATTCTTGAGGAGATTCACCTTAATTGTATGAGTTCGTGTCATGGTGATATTGGGCTTCGTTGATGTACAGTGTTGATCTAAAGGGGGATATTGGCTCCTGAAAGAGGCTGCACAGGAGGATGGGATGGTAAGGCCTGATTGGTCTTTGTAGTCGTGACATTGAGTTCCAGTGTCAGGTAGCTAGGTTGCATTTTTAAGTCTCTAACTGAACTGCATCCGGAGTATTTCTTGCTACCAGTGGAAAATGTGAAGGATTTGATGGTGAGTAGCAGAGGTTTAACAGAATGCTGCGCATATAACGAGAGACAATCTAGCGATATTTTCTCCGGAGCGGCAGATGCTGAGGAAGGCCTGATAGGTTAATGGGAATATGAGAGGTACATGTAGAGTGGAAAGCCGGTATTCTTTTGCTAAGGAGGACATGTCCCATACCAGAGAGCATGCAGTTAAGATGGCGGGGGGGGGGGGGGGGGGGTTGTACAGAACATCATAAGACCTTCATTCGCATTCTTTATTTATTTTGTAATTTATTTTAATTTTGTATCTTTTCCCTACACTGGTGCTGTTAAAAATGAACAACTTGTATAACACAGTAAAGTAAATACAAATCAGAATGTTTGAAGATTATGTGCGTTGCAAGTAGGTTTTCTCATGCTGATTAGTGATGGTGTCTGGAATGAATGCAAAGGGATGTCACTGAGGCCAATGTGATAGAAACTATTAGGTACCACATGACAAAACACACAAAATGCTGGTAGAACACAGCAGGCCACGGAGCATCTATAGGGAGAAGCGCTATCGACGTTTCGGGCAGAGACCCTTCGTAAGGTACCACATGAATATGTGGAGAATAGAGTGATATGGGCTTCCATAGACAAATAGGATTCATTTTGTTAGGCATGGAATCACTAGTTTAATTGATGCAGAGCAATCCAGTGGGCAGAAGGACCTGTTCCGTGCTGCACCTTCCAGCTGAAGCATATCTGAACTCTCGCCACCAGAAGCACTTAATTAACCTATAATGGCGTGGTAAGAATTCACGACTCTTGTTGCCAGGACTGGAGGACTAGAGTCAGAAGGAAACCAGATGGTGACTATGCACTGATCAGTAAACTGAGAGTGATTAACACTGATTCTCCCCTCTGCCACTACAGGCCCCAGAGGCACGATGCGATGTAAAGGGAGACAAATAACACAACTTGTTCTTTCAAGAAACTGTTTGACATAATTCACAAGTGTTTGCTTTAAAATGCTGTGCCTGACTTACTAACGGAAGCGGAAGGAGACTGCTTTTGGTTTGTTCGTAATGCAAGGAAGAGGCTGCGGGTTTTGTTAAACACATAAAGTGACTCAGATATGTGTAATTCACAGAATCCTACGAGCCTTCAGTGGCTATGCACTGCAGCCCCACTATGCACTGCAGCCCCACTATGCACTGCAGCCACACTATGCACTGCAGCCACACTATGCACTAAAGCCCCACTATGCACTGCAGCCCCACTATGCACTGCAGCCCCACTATGCACTGCAGCCCCACTATGCACTGCAGCCCCACTATGCACTACAGCCCCACTATGCAATGCAGCCCCACTATGCACTACAGCCCCACTATGCACTGCAGACCCACTATGCACTGCAGCCACACTATGCACTACAGCCCCACTATGCACTACAGCCCCACTATGCACTGCAGCCCCACTATGCACTGCAGCCCCACTATGCACTACAGCCCCACTATGCACTACAGCCCCACTATGCACTGCAGCCCCACTATGCACTGCAGACCCACTATGCACTGCAGCCACACTATGCACTACAGCCCCACTATGCACTACAGCCCCACTATGCACTACAGCCCCACTATGCACTGCAGCCACACTATGCACTGCAGCCACACTATGCACTAAAGCCCCACTATGCACTACAGCCCCACTATGCACTGCAGCCCCACTATGCACTACAGCCCCACTATGCACTACAGCCCCACTATGCACTGCAGCCCCACTATGCACTACAGCCCCACTATGCACTGCAGCCCCACTATGCACTGCAGCCCCACTATGCACTGCAGCCACACTATGCACTGCAGCCCCACTATGCACTACAGCCCCACTATGCACTACAGCCCCACTATGCACTGCAGCCCCACTATGCACTGTGGACCCACTATGCACTACAGCCCCACTATGCACTGCAGCCCCACTATGCACTGCAGACCCACTATGCACTGCAGCCACACTATGCACTACAGCCCCACTATGCACTACAGCCCCACTATGCACTACAGCCCCACTATGCACTGCAGCCACACTATGCACTGCAGCCACACTATGCACTAAAGCCCCACTATGCACTACAGCCCCACTATGCACTGCAGCCCCACTATGCACTACAGCCCCACTATGCACTACAGCCCCACTATGCACTGCAGCCCCACTATGCACTACAGCCCCACTATGCACTGCAGCCCCACTATGCACTGCAGCCCCACTATGCACTGCAGCCACACTATGCACTAAAGCCCCACTATGCACTACAGCCCCACTATGCACTGCAGCCCCACTATGCACTGCAGCCCCACTATGCACTACAGCCCCACTATGCACTACAGCCCCACTATGCACTGCAGCCCCACTATGCACTGCAGCCCCACTATGCACTGCAGCCCCACTATGCACTACAGCCCCACTATGCACTGCAGCCCCACTATGCACTGTGGACCCACTATGCACTACAGCCCCACTATGCACTGCAGCCCCACTATGCACTACAGCCCCACTATGCACTGCAGCCCCACTATGCACTGCAGACCCACTATGCACTGCAGCCCCACTATGCACTGCAGCCCCACTATGCACTACAGCCCCACTATGCACTGCAGCCACACTATGCACTGCAGCCCCACTATGCACTGCAGCCCCACTATGCACTACAGCCCCACTATGCACTGCAGCCCCACTATGCACTGCAGCCCCACTATGCACTACAGCCCCACTATGCACTGCAGCCCCACTATGCACTGCAGCCACACTATGCACTGCAGCCCCACTATGCACTGCAGCCCCACTATGCACTACAGCCCCACTATGCACTGCAGCCCCACTATGCACTGCAGACCCACTATGCACTGCAGCCCCACTATGCACTACATCCCCACTATGCACTGCAGCCCCACTATGAACTGCAGCCCCACTATGCACTGCAGCCCCACTATGCACTACAGCCCCACTATGCACTGCAGCCCCACTATGCACTGCAGCCCCACTATGCACTGCAGACCCACTATGCACTGCAGCCCCACTATGCACTACATCCCCACTATGCACTGCAGCCCCACTATGCACTACATCCCCACTATGCACTGCAGCCCCACTATGCACTGCAGCCCCACTATGCACTGCAGCCCCACTATGCACTACAGCCCCACTATGCACTGCAGCCCCACTATGCACTGCAGCCCCACTATGCACTACAGCCCCACTATGCACTGCAGCCACACTATGTACTACATCCCCTCTATGCACTGCAGCCCCACTATGCACTACAGCCCCACTATGCACTGCAGCCCCACTATGCACTACAGCCCCACTATGCACTACAGCCCCACTATGCACTGCAGCCCCACTATGCACTGCAGCCCCACTATGCACTACAGCCCCACTATGCACTGCAGCCCCACTATGCACTGCAGCCCCTCTATGCACTGCAGCCCCACTATGCACTACAGCCCCACTATGCACTGCAGCCCCACTATGCACTGCAGCCCCACTATGCACTACAGCCCCACTATGCACTGCAGCCCCACTATGCACTGCAGACCCACTATGCACTGCAGCCCCACTATGCACTGCAGCCCCACTATGCACTACAGCCCCACTATGCACTGCAGCCCCACTATGCACTACAGCCCCACTATGCACTGCAGCCCCACTATGCACTGCAGCCCCACTATGCACTACAGCCCCACTATGCACTGCAGCCCCACTATGCACTACAGCCCCACTATGCACTGCAGCCCCACTATGCACTGCAGCCCCACTATGCACTACAGCCCCACTATGCACTACAGCCCCACTATGCACTGCAGCCCCACTATGCACTGCAGCCCCACTATGCACTACAGCCCCACTATGCACTGCAGCCCCACTATGCACTACAGCGCCACTATGCACTGCAGCCCCACTATGCACTGCAGCCCCACTATGCACTACAGCCCCACTATGCACTACAGCCCCACTATGCACTGCAGCCCCACTATGCACTGCAGCCCCACTATGCACTACAGCCCCACTATGCACTGCAGCCCCACTATGCACTGCAGCCCCACTATGCACTACAGCCCCACTATGCACTGCAGCCCCACTATGCACTACAGCCCCACTATGCACTGCAGCCCCACTATGCACTGCAGCCCCACTATGCACTACAGCCCCACTATGCACTACAGCCCCACTATGCACTGCAGCCCCACTATGCACTGCAGCGCCACTATGCACTGCAGCCCCACTATGCACTACAGCCCCACTATGCACTACAGCCCCACTATGCACTGCAGCCCCACTATGCACTGCAGCCCCACTATGCACTGCAGCCCCACTATGCACTGCAGCGCCACTATGCACTGCAGCGCCACTATGCACTGCAGCGCCACTATGCACTGCAGCCCCACTATGCACTGCAGCGCCACTATGCACTGCAGCCCCACTATGCACTACAGCCCCACTATGCACTGCAGCCCCACTATGCACTGCAGCCACACTATGCACTGCAGCCCCACTATGCACTGCAGCCCCACTATGCACTGTGGACCCACTATGCACTGCAGCCCCACTATGCACTGCAGCCACACTATGCACTGCAGCCCCACTATGCACTACAGCCCCACTATGTACTACAGCCCCACTATGCACTGCAGCGCCACTATGCACTGCAGCCCCACTATGCACTACAGCCCCACTATGCACTACAGCCCCACTATGCACTGCAGCCCCACTATGCACTGCAGCCCCACTATGCACTGCAGCCCCACTATGCACTGCAGCGCCACTATGCACTGCAGCGCCACTATGCACTGCAGCCCCACTATGCACTGCAGCGCCACTATGCACTGCAGCCCCACTATGCACTACAGCCCCACTATGCACTGCAGCCCCACTATGCACTGCAGCCACACTATGCACTGCAGCCCCACTATGCACTGCAGCCCCACTATGCACTGTGGACCCACTATGCACTGCAGCCCCACTATGCACTGCAGCCACACTATGCACTGCAGCCCCACTATGCACTACAGCCCCACTATGTACTACAGCCCCACTATGCACTACAGCCCCACTATGCACTGCAGCCCCACTATGCACTGCAGCCCCACTATGCACTACAGCCCCACTATGCACTGTGGACTAACTGTAAAGTTACGAAAATGCATGTGAATTTTCTTCCTTTTACCAACAAGTCCCAAGTGACTGTAGGTAGTACAGAAACAAGACTGGTCACTCCAGTGGGGCAGTACTGTACATTCCAATAGTGAGCAGGAACTGTCACCGTCCACGTTAGCTGGATTCCTGCTATTTTTATTGGTCACCATTTCGTTCCTGCCAGTCGGTGGGACATTACGTCCATGAGTAACACCTGTGGAATCAGGTAGTGAATGTGATGAGCTAGAGCCCGGCCTGGAGACACTGCGGCTACCTTTGTATTGTGCTCAGTGAGCGGCTTTATTCATGAACTGAAACACCAAGGCAACTGGATATTTCACCGCGCTGATCACCTGCTCCCTGAATTTCGACTGAGTCACCGCGTAAATAAATGTGTTCGTGCAGGAGCTGAAATTCCTCAGCAAAACCCCGACGTAATGAAATACCCATTCAGAATCATTGAAATCGAATCCTATTCCTGCGATCTCATAATACATGAAATTTACAATGTACGTCATCCACAGGAGGATGAAGCTGCCAGAGAGGGTAAAGAGTAAAATCACAGACCTCCTCCTGCTCTCCATCTCTGGGTCACAGCGATTCTCGCCTTTGCTCTGACCCTTCAGCCCCTTACGGACTCGACTGGCCACTAGAATATTCCTGACTGTCAGAGCGTTGAGTAGCAGAATCACAGCGAAAGGGATAAACGGAGTTAAAACCGTATCGAGCCAAGCATGTACATTCCACCAGGGGTCCGTGAAAGTATACTCCATGATTTTACAGAACCACGGTACATTGTCGATTATCTCTCTGGGTTCCCATAGGAAATAGCGGGTAATGTTTTTCAGACAGCACAGTACGCAAGTTGTTGTTAAAACCACAGCCGCATTTTTCCCGGTGCAATATTTTGTTTTCAGCTTCTGGCAGCAAATCGCCACAAAGCGATCAAAAGTGAAAGTGACGGTGAACCAGACAGAACAGTATGTAGCTATGAACCTCAGTACCTCGATAACCCTGCACAGATGGGTAATGTCCAGAAAACTCAATGGAAAGTAATACGTTTTGATTCGAAACAAAATGACCTCAGTGACAACTGTCAGTAGATCTGCCACAGCCATGGCCACCAGGTAGCGGGTGGTGCAGGTAGAGAGGCCACACTTCCCCCGGGACAGGATCACAAATGCCACTAAATTCACTGTAGAGATAGAAGGAAAGATAAGAACAAACACAGGGCATTACTGAACACATTCTGCAGCAATTAACATGTGACCAAGAGTGCTAGAGTCGGATAGGGCTGCTGAGAATCACAATCAGATTTATTATCACCTGCATGTGACGTGGAATTTGTTCACTTAGCAGCAGCAATTCAATGCACTACATAATATAACAGAGTGAAAAAATAACAATAAATAAAAACATAAAAATAAATAAGTAAATCAATTACGTATATCAAATAGATTACTAAAAATGTGCAAAAACAGAAATATATATTTTTTAAAAATGAGGTAGTGTCCAAAGCTTCAAAATCCATTCAGGAGTCCGATGGCAGAGCGGAAGAAGCTGTTCCTGAATCACTGAGTGTGTGCCTTCAGGCTTCCGTGTCTCCTACCTGATGGCAGCAGTGAGGAAAGTGCATGCCCTGAGTGCTGCAGGTCTTTAATAATGGACGATGCCTTTCTGTGACACCACTTCCTAAAGATATACTGGGTACTTTTTAGGTTGCTGCCCAAGGTGGAGCTGACAGGATTTACAACGTTTTGCAGCTTCTTTCGGTCCTGTGCAGTAGCAGCTCTATACCAGACAGTGATGCAGCCTGTCAGAATGCTCTCCACGGTACAACTATAGAGGTTTTTGAGTGTATTTGTCGACATGTCAAATCGCTTCAAACTCCTAATAAACTATAACATCCTAATAACTCCTTATAACTCCTAATAAAGTATGATCTAACATCAGACACGGGTCACACTCTCTTTGACCTGCCATCTTCAGTGTGGAGATGAAACCATTTGTAGGGAATTGTGGGTGATAAAAAAAAGAGCTGCACGAACAACAACCATCAGTGCTGATCCTGATTCCAGTCACTGATGGGGCCGGTGTCACGTGACTGACCAGGCCTCTAGAAACTCAGCGCCTGTTGAAAATACAAAAAATACAAGAGATAATCAGCGGGTCCGGCAGAATCCTTGGAAATTAACAGCCACAACGTTTCGGTCCGAAAACCTTTGTCAGGACGAAACGGTGCTCCAATTTATGACGGTTCAGAGGCAAAGCAGGGACAACTTAGCAACCAGAGGCAAAGTGGCTCGGTTAATCAATAATAGATTAATTCTGCAGCGTAACTCAGTAGTTCGATAGCATACGTCAGCAGAACCATGGGCACTGGTTTCAGATATCCAACTCAATTATTGACCAACAAGCAGAAAAATCTGACGCCGACAGACCCAAACGTCAGACGTTAAACACAGGAGCACGTGTTTAATAACTCAAATAAATTCAACGTAAAACCTTGCCAGTCGCACCTTCCCGCAGAGATGTCCGTCCCCGGCATTGGTACAACACGGTTCAAGGTCCCATTAAAGCCTTCCCAGTCACACGTTCCCACAGAGCTCTTGTCTCCAGAACTGGGCAAATCTGGACAAGGTCTCAAAAACCCTGGCAGACACATTTTCCTGGAGAGTTGCTTATCCGCAGATCTGGGACAACTCTAGACATGTTGTTCTTAAAATACCACATGTTCACTTTGTTTACTAACTCAGAAACACTGAAATTCACAATGTAAAGCCCGTTCCAGGCACATCTTCACGGACAGCTGCCTATCTCCAGCACTAGTACAAGTCTGTCAAGGTTTCATTAAAGGACCAGGTGTTCACTCTGATCAATAACTCAGAAAGAGTCAACACCCAATTTCCTCACTGTCCCAGTCACACATTCCCGGAGAGCTACTTATCTCCAGCGCTGTTAGCACTATGGACAAGTTACCATTAAAGGCAAGGACAATATTCAAGTCGATCCCATGAATCAGAGGAGAGACAGAGGTTCAGTTTCGTTTGTCATTAAATATGAAAAATCAGAATTGAAGGATCGATATGCAATGATCCTCAAGTTGAAAGCTGGTGAAATAATATTCAACTGGTTCGCATCGGTTAACACACAGAAATGCCAAACATGAAATACTCTGTTCACTTACCAAGAACTCCGGTGACGGAAATGACTACGGTCAGTATTTTATCCACACTCAGATATCTATCCAACATTGTAGACATGTTCTCTGTTCAGTGATGTCTCACCATGTGCTACAGGCGACCTCACGGAATGAAATGTTGATGCAGTAGATGCCGGTGGTTTTTAATAACATTTAGCAACTCCATGGGGACAGAGTTAGAAATGAAGGTTTGCAAATTATTTACAAAACCCTTACGTCAGTCACGTGCAATCCCCGCGGTAAAATACTGTGACTAATTTCGTGAAATAATTGTGAAACTGCAAACAATAGAAATTGTGATGTTAGTAAGGGGTGTAAATTGTGAGAGGCATTCCTCCAGCAAAGGGGATATTGTTTCAAAGACCATCAGACCCAGCTCTCCACCTCATGTTGCGCTGGTGCGACTTTTATCTATGGTTTGAGCAGATGCTCTGAGAGTAAAAAGGCCTCTCCACTCTGATTCTCCACCAATTGTAATCACAACTCATCCCACCGTAACCTAGCCTCCCATTCCCGATTGGGGAGGGTCTGTTGACGAGATGGAAGCGGAATGTTTAAGGGCCTTCATGATGGAGGATGAAAGTACATGATCAAAATGAGTCGATCAGGGCCAGGGATTTTAGGTTGTTGAAGAGTTCGAGATCATGTGAAGTGTCGTGGATGAGGATGGAAGGGACTGTACCAAGGGATATAAAATGAAGTAGCATTTTCCGGAATCGAGTCCAGTCAGGCTGGAGCAGACAGAGACAATGGGTCAATACGGAGAGTCAGGTGTATACATAGTTTATATTTTATACCTTATTTTCACCAAGCAATTGATACTAGAGCGAACAATCATCACAGTGATATTTGTTTCTGTGTTTCGTCCTCCCTGAAGAACAAATCGAAATAAATATAATAAAAACACAGCCTTATACAGAGGGCAGCTTCGTTTGCCGACAGTGGAGTGAGCTGGGAGCAAAGTGAAGGCTTAAGGGCTTGGGTTCAACGGGCTTAGGCGGAAGCGGGTGAGGCAAGGTAGGATTAGGTTTAAGTTTTTCCTGTTAATTGAGGAAAGGGGAAGTATGATGTGAGGTCAGCTTGTTGTTCTCGGTGTCGGATGTGGGAGGTCCTGGAGTCTTCCAGCCTCCCGGACATTCACATCTGCGCCAGCTGCGCCGAGTTGCAGCTCCTGAGGGACCGTGTTAGGGAACTGGAGCTGTGCTCGATGACCTTCGTCTGGTCAGGGAGAGTGAGGAGGATTTACAGGCAAGTGGTCACACCGGGGACAGGGGAGGCAGACAGGTGGTCACGGTTAGGAGGGGGAAGGGGAAGAGTCAGGTTCTAGAGAGTACCCCAGTGGCTGTACTCTTGACAATATGTACTCTTGTCTGAATACAGTTCGGGGGGTGGGTGCAACCTACCTGGGGGAAGCAACTGTGTCCGTGCCTCCGGCACAGAGCCCGGTGCTGTAGCTCAGAAGCGTAGGGGAAGGAAGAGGAAGGCAGTAGTAACAGGGGACTCGAAAGTTAGGGAGTCAGATAGGCCATTCTGTGTACGAAGTCAGGAGACCCGTATGGTTGTTTGCCTCCCTGCTGCCAGGGTCCGGGATGTTTCTGATCGCGTCCAAGATATGCTGAAGTGGGAGGGTGAAGAGCCAAAGGTCGTGGTACTTATCTGTACCAATGACGTAGGTAGGAAAAGGGAGGAGGTCCTGAAAGGAGAATATAGGGAGTTAGGAAGGGAGTTGAGAATATGGACCGCAAAGGTAGAAATCTCAGGATTACTGCCGGTGCCAAGCAACAGTGAGAGTAGGAATAGACTGAGGTGAAGGATAAATGCATGGCCGAGGAATTGGAGCAAGGGAGAGGGATTCAAGTTTTTGGATCACTGGGACCTCTTCTGGGGCAGGTGTAACCTGTACAAAAAGGAACGGTTGCACTTGGATCGTAGGGGAACCTCCCTGGCGCGGAGATTTGCTAAGGCTACTGGGGAGACTTTAAACTGGAAAGGTAGGGGGATGGGAATCAAATTGAACAGACGAGATGCTATCTGGCCTGCTGAGTTCTGTCAGCTTTTTGTGTTTTTTAGACTAGGAGACGAGGTTAGTTCACAAATAGAGAAAGTTTGTAGACAATGCGTGAGTGAGGATAGGCAGGTGATAGAGAAGGGAGCGCTCAGACTGAAGATGTAGGGTACAAGGAAGAAAAAGTAGATAGTAAAGTTGTTTGCACCGTTAGGGATAAACATTGAATAAGAGGTGGACATTTAGTTAAATGCATCTATTTTAATGCTAAGAGCATTGTAAGGAAGGTGGATGAGCTTAGAACATAGATTGATAGCTGGAAATACGATGTTGTAGCTATCAGTGAAACATTGCTGCAGGAGGGGCGTGATTGGCAAGGAAATATTCATGGATTTATTTGCTTCAGGTGTGATAGAATCGGAAGGGGAAGAGGGGGAGATGTAGCCTAGCTTGTCAGGGAAAATATTAGCTTAGATTATGAGGAGACTCAGTCCTCGTTTATTGCCATTTAGAAATGCATGCATGCATTAAGAAATGATACAATGTTCTTCCATATTACAGAGGTGTTTTGGCAGGGTAGATTAGACGGCTCGTCTAGGGAGACTATTTGGTTGGAATTGAGGAATGGGAAAGGAGTAGTAACATTTATAGGGGTATATTATAGACATCTAATGGGGAGCGAGAATTGGAGGAGCAAATGTGCAAGGCGATATCAAATATTTGTAGTAAGCACAGGATTGTGATTGTGAGAGATTTGTAATTTTCCACATATAAACTGGGAAGCGCATTCTTTAAAAGAGCTGCATGGTTTGGAGTTTGTAAAATGTGTGCAGGATATATTTTTGAGCAATACATAGAGGTACCAACTAGAGAAGGGGCAGTGTTGGATCTCCTGTTGGGGAATGAGATAGGTCAGGTGATGGAGGTATGTGTTGTGGAGCACTTGGTGTCCAGTGATCACAATGCCATTAGTTTCTATATAATTATGGAGAAGGATAGGTCTGGACCCAGGGTTGAGATTTTTGATTGGAGAAAGGCTAACTTTGAGGAGATGCGAAAGGATTTAGATGGCGTGGTTTGGGACAATTTGTTGTATGGGAAGTGTGTAATAGGGGAATGGAGGTCATTTAAAGGTGAAATTTTGATAGTACAAAAATTTATGTTCCTTTTAGGTTGAAAGGAAAGGTTAAAAGATAGAGAGAGCACTGGTTTTCATGGGATATTGGAACCTTGGTTCGGAGTAAGAGACAGATTTAAATAAATATAGGCAGCCTGGAGTAACTGAGGTGCTCGTGGAATATAAAGCATGTAAAAGGTATCTTAAGAAAGACATTAGAAAAGATAAAAGAAGATATGAGGTTGTTTTAGCAAGTAAGATGAAAATAAATCCAAAGGGTTTCTACAATTATATTAATAGCAAAAGGATAGTGAGGGATGAAATTGGTCCCTTAGAGAATCAGAGTGGACAGCTATGTGTGGAGCAAGAAGAGATGCGGGAGATTTTGAACTATTTATTTTCTTCGGTATTCACAAATGAGAAGGATATTGAATTGTGTAAGGTAAGGGAAACAGGTAGGGTAGTTAGATAAACTATGATGATTAAAGAAGAGGAAGTACTGGCACTTTTAAAAAATATAAACGTGGATGTTTCGGGGTCCTGACAAGATATTTCCTAGGACCGTGAGAGAAGTTTGTGTAGATATAGCAAGGGTTCAGACTGAAATAGTTCAAAAGTCATTAAAAATGGGGATGGCGCCGGAGGATTGGCGTATTGCTCATACGGTTCCATTATTTAAAAAGGGTTCTAAGAGGAAACCTAGCAATTATCGGCCTGTCAGTTTGACGTCAGTGGTGGGTAAATTAATGAAAATTATGCTTAGAGATGGTATATATAATTATCTGGATAGACAGGGTCTGATTAGGAACAGTAAACATGTATTTGTGCGTGGAAGGTCATGTTTGACAAATCTTATTTAACTTTTCGAAAAGGTTACTAGCAATGTTGACGAAGGTAAAGCAGTGGACTTCAGTAAGGCTTTTGGAAAGGGTCCACACGAAAGCCTAGTTTGGAATGTTCAATCGTTGGGTATTAATATTGAAGTAGTAAAATGGATTCAACAGTGTCTGGATGGGATCTGCCAAAGGTTAGTGGTGGATAACAGTTTGTCAGTTTGGAGACCGGTGACTAGTGGTGTGCCTCAGGGATCTGTACTGGGTCTAATGTTGTTTGTCATATACATTAATGATCTGGATGATGGGGTGGTAAATTAGATTAGTAAGTATGCAGATGATACTACGATAAGTGGTGTTGTGGATAATGAAGTAGGTTTTCAAAACTTGCAGAGAGATTTAGGCCAGTTAGAAGAGTGGGCTGAAAGATGGCAGATGGAGTTTAATGCTGATAGATGTGAAGTGCTACATTTTGTTTGGGCTAATCAAGACAGGACATACACGGTAAATGTTAGGGCACTGTGGAATGCAATAGAACACAGTGATCTAGGAATAATGGTGCATAGTTCACTGAAGGTGGAATCTCATGTGGATAGGGTGGTGAAGAAAGTTTTTGGTATGCTCGACTTTATAAATTAGAGCATTGAGTATAGGAGTTCGGATGTAATGTTAAAATTGTACAAGACATTGGTCAGGCCAAATTTGGTATTGTATACAGTTCTGGTCACCGAATTACAGGGAGGTTGTCAACAAAATACAGAGGGTACAGAGGAGATTTACCAGAATGTTACCTGGGTTTCAACCCCTAAGTTACAGAGAAAGGTTGAACAAGTTAGGTCTTTATTCTTTGGAGCGTAGAAGGTTGAGGGGGGACATAATAGAGTCATTTAAAATTATGAGGGGTATAGATAGAGTTGACGTGGATAGGCTTTTTTTTCCATTGAGAGTAGTGGAGATTCAAACTAAAGGACTTGAGTTCAGAGTTAGGGGGCAAAAGTTTAGGGGTAACACGAGGGGGAACTTCTTTACTCAGAGAGTGGTAGCTGTGTGGAACGAGCTGCCAGAAGGAGTGGTAGAGGCAGGTTCGATATTGTCATTTGAAAAAAATGGATAGGTATATGGACAGGAAAGGAATGGAGGGTAATGGGCTGATTGATGTCAGTGGGAGAAGGTGAGAGTGAGCGTTCGGCAAGGACAAGAAGAACCGAGATGGTGTGTTTTCTTACTGTAATTGTTATATGGTGAAGAAGATCACTGAGTTTTCACTGGCCCTGTGGTGGAGATTTAATACATTCACAACACCCGGAGTGGAGATGTTTCCCACCATTTCAGGTCCTTTCAGGGGTATGACAGACAAGTAGATTCTGGTAATTCTGTGTCGTTAACACTGACGAATTATACAACTCTGTGTCATAATAATATACAGGTTTTATATCAGTAACAGTATGTAAATACGCAACTTTTGTCATTATGAACATACAAAAATACTGCTTGTGTAATTGTCAAAATAAAAGTACAGGATTTGCATTACTGGCAGATTCCCTCAAGGAGAAGTATTACAAAGGGATAATGCACCAACCATGTCGGTTCAGAGAAGGCAGCGACAGCTTTATAGTAACAGAGATAGGACATGATTTCCCAAAGATTGCGCGAATGTAGTGTGGAAGGAAGGTTTTCTTTATAAGAAAATACACTTACAGAAGGCAATTAAAACCAGTAAGGAGGGGGAAATGAAATGATGGTAAACTAAACAATAACAGAACAATGATACTAATCAGCCCGAAATTGGGGAGGAGTGCGGCAGATCTTTCAAGAATCAGTGGATGCTGGAATGCTTCTGTGTGTTTAGAGAAAATGCCATTCCGGTCTTTAAGTAGCCTGCAGAAGGAAGCCGGTATAGCCTGACAGCAGTGGTTGTGAAGAGTTTGGAGTCCATTATTAAGGATGAGGGTTCAGGGTACGTGGAAGCACCTGATATGCATTTATTATGGGCTCCCCAGGCGGATACAGTGCGAGCTAAAGGATATTTCGAAAGAAGGATCATATATGAGTTACTGAGCATGTTTAGAGTCGAGAAGTCGAGGACAACGCCTTATCAATCGCAGGGTGATCGACACCCGGAGAGGTATACTGGGACCATGCTAGACATGCTCAGAACCCTGAAGATCAGCAAAGAAGAACAAGTGGAGTGGATATATTGGACATTTAATCTGCTGCTACAATGGGTACTCGCCATATTAGTTGATCTTTGGGCACGAGGCAAGGTTGCCCATCGACCTTCGTTTTCCAAATGGTAAAGAAGACTTAGCACTGAAGATTTATCTGTAAGATGTCTGATATGAGAAGGGAGCTGAAAAAAAGGCTTATGAATTAACTGAGGTCGTGGCTGCAAAGCAGAATCAAGGAAATACGAGGAGGTATAAGCAAAAGAGGATGTGAATGGGACTGTCAGTATTTGCTATTGGAACCACCTTCTATCTCTGGGACAAGAGGTGCGTGTTGACCCGGAGTCGGGCCTGGTTTCTAAATCTAGTTAAAGCACTCTGAGGCAACCTGAGGGGTTGGTGTTGTAGTTGGGATGGGGTGTGCTGAACACCCAGCAACAGGAATAATTAAACCGGCGCATGATTATTGGATACGGACTCGGAAGATGAGGAAATGGGTGAGTGGTATATATCGCATTTCGCCAACTACCCAATCATTGAGAAAATATTCCCACCTTTTCTCACGCTTAAGCAGATGAAACGGGGGGAGGGAGGAATTATAAGTGCCCAGGCAGATTTTAGCTGGACTATACAGAGGGTGAAGCGGAGATCCGCCAATGGGCAGAGGGATTCCAGCTGCAGTGGTGATACACCAGGGGAGTCCTCGCTAAATACATGAAGTAGTGTCGGAAACTGAAAGACGTTGGAATAAGGAGGACTCAAACAAATCAGGTGACCGCACAGATCGGCTGCCCTATGTAGCACCAGGGAAACAGAGTGTTACGACTATCCCCTAATGAGATAATTCATTACCTTTTACTGACATCACGAGATTCCTTTGAAAGCGGTTCAATTAATAGGAGGTTACAAGGTCATGAGGACATGAAGATTTTGTTGGGTGGGGGAGATGATTTACTCCCCGGTTCATATTTCTACTGTCGTGTTGGATGTCTTTCATTTGGTAGGTCTGTGAGAGCTGTTTGTTTTCAGCTTGTTCCGTTTTCAGCTTCTTTCGGTTATTGTTGAAGATAAAAGATGTGGAAAAATGTGTGTCATCTGATTAGAATGGTCGAATTTGAGGGAGGTTTCTCTGTTGAGGGACACTGAGGTTGGGCCTGGGGCTTTTGTTCGATAGGGAATGAAGAGGTAAGACGCCGGAGAGAAGCGATTGTAAGATTCGACCATTAGTGGGCCCGTGATTGGATGACGCCCGGGGCAAGATCAAATGATGATCAGTGACTTGTGCACATTAGATTGTTAAAAATAGACCTTTTCTTATTCTTTTGCTTAGTTTTGTTCTTCTTTTTACTAACCTTTCGGTGGAATTACGAATTATAAAGATAAAGTCTTTTAATCGCATGTGGTGTACTGTCTGTTACTTCCCGGCAGTATTTATAACAGGGCAGCGAATTGCACAGAATTCACACAAACAGCGGGTTCGGCGTGGGATAACGCCTCAATCTCACAGGTTTGGCGGGGCCGGTGTTATCTTTCCTAGACTTACACAGCCGAGAGAATCAGGCTCTTTCACGACGTTTGATAGACACTGATTTCTCTAACAGGGCGCATACGATGAGGGAACTCCTTGGAGGCAGTGATCATAAAATGATAGGACAGCATCCTGCGGTTTGAGTGGTAGGACCTAAAATTAGATGTGACGGTAATTACAGAGGAATCCGAGAGGATCCAGGAAGATTTAATTAGAAGGGACAGTAGATGGATACTGGAAGAGCAGCAATGTATCGGGTTTCAGACAGCTGTAGGACCCAGTCCCCTACTAGTAGTAATAAAACACTGGGATAATATTCCAAACGTGTGTGATAAGAGAAAAGAAAGACAGCATAATAACAATGGAGAAAATATCTACCTTAAGGAGAAGCCTATTGATTTACAGTGAAGGTGGCTGAGAGCAGCGTGGAAATGATGTATTTGGTGCAGTTTTAGAGGGCTTGCTAAAGAAAACTGCGAGTGATGGGAAGAATTTTAGCTTGTAGAGAAGTGGAATAGAGGAAATTTGTACTGATTTAAACACATTATGCATGTAATTCCGAAATCATTATCAGAAAATAACTATAACACTGGAGATCAGATGAAGTGTCTAAAGCAGATAGAAGAGGTACAGGACCTACTTGCCCATTCAGAGAGAAATAATATGGGCTTTTGAAATAGGAGAGGACGTTAGTGATTGATGTACTGACACACCTCCGTATGTTTAGTACGATGGTAGGCCTCGTTCCCAACATCTCCTGCCAGCAACAAAAGCGAAATAAAACAGTACTGCAGCTACCCCGTCCCCTTTTGCGACCAGAGAAAAATCGCAATGTAAAGAAACAGGGGCAGGACACAGAAACAAGAATATAACATGCGCTGCTCCTTTGTGCTTCAACATCTGGAGATAGTTCTCAGGATATTGGGACATTAGTGACCACGGAAGATCATAGTGAGCTGTTACAGACAAATGATTACCGGAGATCAGTGCACGATCGAGGTACTACAGTGGAAAGGAAATTCATTAGACTGTGTTTGCATGTGAAGATATCTTAAAGCCGTAACAATTAACCGCATTTTCCGCAAGAGATATCTTTCGTGGAATTAGTTGAAAAGAAGAAATCGATCTGCTCCTTCATAAATTTAATAAAGTCCGGATCTTGCAATAAGATAGAGTCAAATCTCCATTGTCTAGCACTTGAAGCTGTATCCGTAAAATTAATGGAAAGTTTTAATGGAGCATGTTCAGAGATAGCTATAATATCATAATTACAACCAATTACCGATGGAATAAAACAAGAGTCAATAAAAAATAATCAATTCTCGAATAGAAATGATAAACATGTGAGAAAAAAGAAAACTCTTTGTCGTTAGGATGCCGAAATCTTCAAATATCTAAAACTCCATTATCAGTCAAAAAGGAGTTAATACAAGTGGCCGACCTATTGGGTAAAGTCTGAATAGATATAGATTTGTCCATCAAAGGATTCAAACAACAATTAAAGTCACCACCCATTATTGACTTATATTCATTTAGATTAGGTAAAGAAGTAAATAAGGACTTTAAAAAATCAGGGCAATCCACATTTGGAGCATAAACATTAACCATAGCAACCATTTTATTACAGAGAAAACCCGTAATTAACAAAAATCTACCATTCGGATCCGAAAGGATATCATGTTGAACAAATGCAGTAGAGGAGTCAATAAAAATTGAAACTCCCTTAACTTTGGCATTCGAATTCGAATGATACTGTTGACCCCGCCAAGACCTAAAAAAGCAATAATTGTCCTCCTTTCTCACATGAGTTTCTTGTACAAAAATGGTATGAGCATTAAGTCTTTGGAATACTTTGAAAATCTTCTTTCGTTTAATCGGATGGTTTAAACCATTAGTATTCCAAGACACAAAGTTAATGGTTTGAGCCATGCTTCTAAAGTCAACCCTTTGGTATAGAAAGGGTTAACCAAATAAAGAGAGGACCCGGAAGTGACGACATCGTAGACATATTTGTAGTTCAAACAGCCCGAATGAAAAAACTAAAACAAACTGGTAAAAGAAAAATAAAATTGGAAAACAGACCAACCACCACCCCCACAAGAAAAAGAAAAAAAGCCAAAATATGGTTAAGAAAAGGAAAAAGATGAGACTAATTCTACCCCCATATCAGCGGCAGACCACTCCGTATTTAAAGGATATATAAAAAAACACCCCAACTTTAAAAATTATAATCACAATACTAAAATCCACGCTTCTTAATATACTTAGTTGCAAAAAAAGAATATAATCACTAAAAGTTTATAAATCGGGTTATAACCCAAACAAATCAAGAAGTATTTAAACTACGATAAGCGATGCATTATAGGAAGAAGACGAAAAAAGAAACAATAACGCCATCTTAAACAAAACCAAGAATATTTTTGCAAAAAAACACCATCTTAATAATAATAAAAAATTTCCCTTCGATAGGTTAAAAATATACCTTCAAGGGAACAAAAATAATAGTCAAAAATATAGTATAATGTTTGAAGTGTATAAAACAGAGCGATTAATATAACGAAAACACACTTTAACTTAAATATGAAGTATAGGATAAACCTAAACCAATAACCAGAGACTAACTCTGGTTTGAGGAGCCGAAAACCATCTTACACGATCAGAATCACTCATTTATTAGGGATTACTGTCTATAGCAGTAGGGAAGTTCTCCTCCAGATACTTTCTCGCTTCAGATGTAGAAAGGAAAACATGGCGTGAACCATTTGGCGGAGCGATTCTAAGCTTCGCAGGGTATAAGAGCGCAGGTTTTAGATTTTTCTCATAACATTCAGACATCAGAAGTTTAAAAAGAAGCCTTTTTTCATAACTTCAGGACTAAACTCTTCAACCAAACGGAAGTAGTAATCTTGAAATTTAATCATCCCGGCCCTCCGAGCCTCACGAATAAGTTGTTCTTTGTAGTGTACATGGGGAAACCGGACAATTACCACCGAGTGTTTAGCTGAAGCATTCGATGAACGACTCCAAATTCTATGTGCTCGATCAAGTAATGGGGGTTTCTCTGGGAAAACCGACGGGATCGCATCTTTTAAATGTTGAGCAAAATATTTCGAAGGATCGCCTTTTTCTATGCCGTTTGGGAGACCAAGTATACGTAGGTTCTGTCTTCTGGAACGATTCTCCAAGTCGACACTCTTGGCTTTAATCGTTTCCACCAGTTTAATGGTCGAAATTAAATCCTGTTGCAACTTATCAATTGTCAAATCTCGTTTCCGAGCTTCTTCTTGCAGAGACGCGATAAGAACTTGCTGCTGGTTAATTACTGAATCCGTCTTAACCATATAATCTTGAAAAGCCTTTATATCTTGTTTAAAAGCTTGATGTTGTTCATCAAATTTTCTATCCAAAACCTCCATAAGCAGTTCATAAGTTAACTCAGTGCGTTGCGGTTGAGCTTGCTTCTTTCTATTACCATTCGGGTTACTCCCCGGTTCTCGTCCTTTGGATCTAAGAGCCATTTCTGTTTGCATATCTTCAAAAATTCACAATAAACTCTTAACGATAAGCCCGAGAAAGTAGCAAGAATCTTTTGGTGTAGGTAACAATAAGTTGAATAAGGGTGATCAAAGGTTAAAAAAAGTAAAGGTTATGGAGCGGATCTGAAACAGTACTCACTCCATGAGCGTCTCCCGCTGACTCCAGACCTGGTAAATCCGATGAGATATGAAGTTGCACGAGAGCCAGAAAGGAACCGACCGAAAGACCTCTACAGTACTATTCAAGAAAATACTGAAATTGCAACCCACCGAAGCACTGATGAAAGTACAACTATACCAACAGCAACAATGCATATGAAGAACCTTCCCGGAATGCAGATGAAGCTTGGAGTAAAGACAAAATCATCCTCATATTTAACACTACATCCATATATTTAACACGCAGCAAAAGATCTGACATATATATATAAACACGTCATTGTAATTTGCCGAAATTATTAAACACTATCAATAATATAATACCAAAGCGTATAGGAAAACACGACACATTTGAAGAACGACACAGAGTAAGAAGGGACGAAGAAACAAAATTCAAACGTTAAGAAATGAAGTAGTCCGCCTAATAAACTGCACAACACAATCAAACGAGGTAAATACTAAGGAAATATAACGTCCAATCCGCATATCTGGTTACAATGGAAATGTTGAAATAATTTATAAAATATACATAGACGTGGAAAAGTATTGGACTAATAATATCCACAAATATTGATATAAAATATTCTTCCTTTATCTGTACTTATTAACTCATGTCGAAAATTTTCTTAAGTATTCTGAAAAAGTGTTTACATTTCAACAGATGGTAAAATATATTTCTTACCGAAAGGAGAAGCACAGATGTTGCATCAAAACATGGTCATATAACTTGTTTGCAAACGACTGAATATATAAAATTGTAGCATCAAGTATTTCGCAAATAAAGAACAACTGATAATAGATTCCATAATTTTAAATTAAGCCCGGCGTTAATGCAAAAGAAATCCATGTTTCTACATCCACTACCAAGAAGACTTTGACTCTGCCCCACACTAACGGTTAACAGAACTTCGTAATATATATAAAGTATACCCAATATTTATAAAATTACTTCAACATCTGTTGAAGTATTGGTGTATATATAGTCTCTGTAAATACTAACAATATATATGTATAGCTATCAGAATGAACCGCGACATTTTTTTCCAGGACGATTCCTAAGTCCACTATGGTTTTGCCAATCTTTAAACCTGCTTCCAGCATTTGAGAAATAAGCCTGCTCGGGTCCTTTCCCTGCCTCAGGGTTTATCACCTTGAGCTAAGAAAACAATAAAATAAATCTAATAATAATAAACTTCTGTACCGATTTGCACGTCATGCAGATATTGCGCCAGATAAATGGAATGGCTTTCCAATTTTGATGGGGTGCAGTGTATACCCCTGTGCTAAGAAGAATCGTGGAGGTCATGGAAATAGACAGAGAATGGAGACAAAGATTGTGCTTAATCGGTGTCTTCTGTCTCAATTGCCAAACCCGTGATCCCCTCATTCATGGCAGCATTTTGGATAAATCGTACATCATTGAGTTTTACCGGACCCATCCGGATCAGCTAAGGCCGTCTGGGACCGGCCAAGGAGGGTGCTGGTGGTGGGGTTTCTATCAGGTCTGCACACGCAGAGATATCCTTGTCTCCACGTCAGCTGCCACTCGTTCCATACACATGATCTGTAGCCTACTGAAACCCTGTTTACAAACACCATCCTTGTGCACTCGTCGAACCAGTCGGCCTCAAACAATAGTTCGTGGCTTTCACTCGACTTGCATTACGTTTACCTTGTTGCAAATGGCGTTTAATTTCCCTTGTCTCTTGCTTTGTGGATGCTGGTGTTATTCTGCCTTATATTTTTCGATCTGTTATGGAAGTTATCTCTCCCCGCTGAATCCGCTCTGCTGCTCTGATTTTGGCTCTGGCCTCCTCCTCCTTATTATTTAATTATTTATGGTTTTATATTGCTATATTTCTACACTATTCTTGGTTGGTGCGACTGTAACGAAACCCGATTTCCCTCAATATGAGTAAAGTATGTCTGTCTGTCTGTCTGTCTGTCTGTCTGTCTGTCTGTCTGTCTGTCTGTCTGTCTGTCTGTCTGTCTGTCTGTCTCTGCATTTCCTGACAGACTGAACGGCAAGCATGCTAAGTACAGAAGACGTCTCTCCGGTGATATTACAGCCACCCTTGAAATGACGTTCATTATATTCCATGAAATGACATGAAATGTTTACGCATGATTTGAACAGTAGTTGAGCAAAATCTGTGAGGATAATTTTTCCTTTTATGAGATACTTTTGAATTACGCACAAAACGTATCAGAACATGTATAAAATACTATCATGGAAGATAGAATCACATTCAGCATAGAAGGAAGAACGCAATATCTCGTTTTTTGTTCTGTTACGAGCTTTAAAGGAAATAGGAAATATGTTAAAAATCACATTTTTTGTTCGCCTGTTAAGTCTAAAAGTTGGTCATGTGCTTTGGCTTGTTTAGCTTTCTTCAAGTGGTTTCCCTCCAGTATTCAATGGGTCAGATCAGTAAATAAGCGATAGGTATTCTTTACAATCCATCTTTCCACGATTTCCTTCAAGTGGTTGATGAGTAGATTGCATGTCATCCTGATAAATGGGTTCTTTTACGGTGCTTTATTGCATTGTAAATACATACCGCTGTTGAATCAGAAAGGAAAAAGTAATGGATTTTAAAATATTTTCTTAACAGCAAAACCCATACATGATCCCACACCAAAGTGGTTAAAAAAAAGTTCCGGAGTATAGCACCTGTTGCTAATCCCTCGGACGCAACGCAGTAGGGTGAGAGGACACGATTTATCCCAATGCAGCAGTTCCGTTCTCCGAATTGACCTTGCATATATTGACGAGCAAAATTACCTCATTTGTAAACGTTGTGATTTTGCATAATTTGCCCTCCATGAAAGACCACAGTAATCCAACTGCCACAAGTGAACGAAATCGGAAATAAAGCACAACTCATGCACAGAATCGCAGAAGCTATTAATTTTCCAGTTCTTAAAGTAAATAGTCTTCGTAAACGGATGTAGAAACCGCGGCCCAAACGGTTCGGACCATCTCAGCTATTCTCATTTGCTCCGTTTTTGTCCTTATCCCGTTAAAGCATTCCTATCTACGGACTGTACAATTACATTTTGAATGTTCTGAAAGTGTGTTCCTCAAACACATCCTCAGGCAGCTTGTCCCATACACTTACTCACTTTATTGTTCAAAAGTGGTCTCTCCACTTTATATTAATTCACTCTCGTCACCTGAAATCAATATCTATTAATAAATGATTCTCACTGATAAGTCTGCAGAGCCAACAGTATTCTTAGTCTGGGCAGAGAGGGGCCTGGAATACCAATGTCGTCATCATCATGGTCAGAAATGCCATTGTCAGTGTGTGTGTAGGAATTGTTCCGGAAAAGCAGCAGTTAAGATATTCTTCCAGACACGAAACCGCATTAGAGTTCGGTTGTACAATATAAAACTCTACACACTATTGCACAGAAAGTGAATCAGTGAAAACACTTTTCAATTCCCAGATCGGGACCATTACCTCTAGCCACTGAATACAAGTGGCACATGTTTATACAACTCCCGGTTCTGTTTCGCAGAGGAGTCCAGGTTTAAAATAAAACAGATAGGTCACGATAATGAATGTGAGAGTCCTTCAATATAAATGTACAATATTCCGTTTAGACTTATAACTGAAAATATGTGTCCGAAGCTGGGAAATGACGGGAGGATGAAAGCAAAGAGCTGAACAAAAGGATATCTCTCCTATCTGTTTTCATCGCTCGCTTTCTGGAGCTTGTGCATTCTCATCCAGTTATGTTTCAGGTTACTCGTCTTCCTACAGAGACCTCTTTATTGTGTTCCTTGTAAGTATTGTCTCATTCGAAAATAACAACAAAAGCCGAGGTTGAATGTCTTTATGTCCACTGATGTTTCAATCACTCGTTGGTACATTGTCCGTACAACTCTCTCCACGGAACGATAAGTTGCATAGAGATTCTGTCCACATCACATAGTTATCGCTTGTTGTGCAGGGTACGATCAATGCTATTAATGATTACACATTTGAGGTATTGATTTTGCGGTTCGTAATTTGTGTGTTAATATTTTATTTGCTGCAATGGAGTGGGAATTGTTCTGATATCCAGTTACAGTGTGACCTTTGAATGCAGGGCAGCATCACTGATAATGTTATTGTGCTGAAGAGCATTATTTTAAGAGGGATATTGATATGGTATTATGCTCATACATCTTGTTTTTCGCTATGTCCATCATGAGTTGGGCAAGCAATGAAGTTGCCAGTATATTGGAAGATGGTTCTGAATAAGCAGTGACATTCTTTGTGTGAGAGTTCGTGAACCGAATGAGATGAGATAATTACATCGCAGTATTGGTGGAACTGGACAGACAGTGACATTATCAATGGCGTGTCAGAATTAGCACTGATAACTCCATGTGGTCTCTGATGTTCCTATAGTCTGTGACAGTCCTGTCCGTTGCAGTAATTGATCGTTCGAAAGGAGGGAACATAACCTCAATTTTGTCCACACAGCCCAGAAAGAGAATCAAATTATCTCTCTCGTAAATGTAATCCTTCTCAATCTATCTATCTGTATATCTATCTAAATATGCATAAAACTATCTATTTATAAGCGCACATTGGCGATAAACTGCAAGCCTCTTTCTTTGAAAGAGATATAGTGGTGATTTCTATGGCGTCTTCCTCGGCTGCAGCGGTAGCTGCGACGTCTTCTGCGCCTTGTTTTGACTTCGTTCTCCGTGAAGCGTTGCTGCAGCGCCTTCCTGGGTGTTGGATCTTGTAGCTGATCTCATCCCCCGAGTCCGGAAACTGGATTCACATGCTGTGGTAGGCAAATCCCTAACTCATCGAGGTCCAAATTTGGCGGCTACCCTCACCTGATTAGGCCGCCTGTCGAAACGCCGTAACGGGGTTGCCACTGTCGGATACAAACAGTTACTTGGAGCCATCGGTAAGAGCTGGGTGTCAGGAGGGAACGAAAAGCGGACGAGCTGTCTCCGGGTAGAGATACGACAAGCCCATGACTAGAGCTGCAAAAAATTTACTCTTTACAACATTTTAAAATGAAGGGTCTTGGAGATTTTATTTAGGCACGAAACTTGAGCTGTTAGAGAAATATTAATAATTAGTCACTTACATGCATGAACAATGTGCACTAAATAAGTATCAAGTTTGATCGTTGGCAGAGCACAATGGCTCTCTGTTAACGACAGGGAGTTTTTAAGCTGGTAAAATGAAGTAAATGTGAATGTGTTCTTGAAGGTGGAAGGCCCCTGTTTCACTGAGCCGTTAATAGTTCAATGCTGGTTGTCGTTTATCATGTTTAGCATAATAAATGTTTACGATATTTATATGACCAGTACAAAACCAAAATTTTCAGGATGACAATGACCGTAATTGTTTTCACCGGAGAAACAGCATCTGGAATTTTGTTGCAGAGTTGACAAAACAACACTTTCTAGCACGTAAGTATTACGTCGGACTGTGTCCTTAGATACTTACCATTGAAGATCCAGATTAAAACATCCTCACGCGCTTGTAAATTGGTGCAGTTTCCTGCATTTACATTTAATTCAACCAGCAATCATCATTATTTTACAGGGTTCATTGTTTGGTTTTTGCACAATATTTGCCTACCTTCGACTGACTGAAGGATATTATCACCCTGAAACAGGTGAGTATTTCTCGATATCTGGGTCTCCCATTCTGGAGAATTTACCCTTACCTTCCTCCAGCGTCATAGAAACATAGAAAACCTACAGCACAATGCTGGCCCTTCGTTCCACAATTCTGTGCCGACCGTCTCCTTACCTGAGAAATTACCTAGCGTTACCCATAGCCCTCTAATTTTCTAAGTTCCATGGACCTGTCTAGGCTTCTCTTAAATGATGCAATCGTATTCACCTCCACCACCATCGCCGGCAGCCCAATCAATGTACTCATTTGACTGCGTAAAAGATTTACCCCTGACATCTTCTCTCAACCTACCTCTAAGCACATTCTAACTGTGCGCGCTCGTACTAGCCATTTGAACCCTGGGAAAGAAGCCTCTGACTATCCAGAGGATCAAGGCTTCTCATCATTACCCACCTCTATCAAATCACCTCTCATGATCCGTCGCTCAAGTAAAAAAGATCGAGTTCACTAAACCTATTCTCATAAGGCATGATCCCTAATCCACACAAATCTTTGTAAGTCTCCTCCGCACAAGTTCTGTGATCTCCACATCCTTCGTATAGCTGGAGAGAGAAAACAAAAAATGTGATCTTTATGATGCTACCTAACGCACATCCAGCATTCCTTCTCCGTAACTTCCTCCCTCATCAATGGGAATCCGACGACAATTCAATTCCCTACACAACCCCCAGCCTCTTCTGCGGTGTCTGCAGGTATCACTTTCCCTTCTCACTAATCTCCTTCCTGGCATTTATCACTGCAAGCGTTACAAGTGCACTAGCTGCATCTACACGTCCTCACTCATTCCACATTGGTGAGACCCAATACAGATTCCTGTACCGCATTGTGGATCACTATCGCTTCACATTCACCCTCTAAACATTAGACTCTTTTTGAATTAGCGAATGAACGTGTCAACATTCCCCGGTGTTCCTATCCAGACGGATCTGCGGCCGGTCTGTAAGAACAAATCCCAGGTGGATTGGCAAGATGAGTTTCAAACTGACTTGCAACAGGACATATAGCTTCACATTGGAAACTTACTCTCTGTCTCTCCTCCTAAAGTTTCCTACTTTTTGTCCACAGGTGACACGGAGACAATAGTATGATGGAATACTCCACACTTCAATCGTCAGAAAGTCAATAGGAATGTTGATGCCATCAGTAATGGACCCCGCTACTTCACATTTCATTCTGCAGTGTGTACCGCTTACAGTGCTCGTCCAGACAACTGGACCAATGACCACAGTTAATATAGAACATAGAATAGAACAGCACATTACAGGTCCTTCGGCCCACAATGTTGTGCCGACCCTCAAGCCCTGGCTCCAATATAACCCCCCACCTTAAATTCCTCCATATACCTGTCTAGTAGTCTCTTAAACGTCACTAGTGTATCTGCCTCCACCATTGACTCAGGCAGTGCATTCCACGCACCAACCACTCTCGGAGTAAAAACCCTTCCTCTAATATCCCCCTTGAACTTCCCTCCCCTTACCTTAAAGCCATGTCCTCTTGTACTGAGCAGTGCTGCCCTGGGGAAGAGGTGCTGGCTGCCCACTCTGTCTATTCCTCTTAATATCTTGTACACCTCTATCATGTCTCCTCTCATCCTCCTTCTCTCCAAAGAGTAAACCCCTAGCTCCCTTAATTTGTGATCATAATCCATACGCTCTAAACCAGGCAGCACCCTGGTAAATCTCCTCTGCACCCTTTCCAATGCTTCCACATCCTTCCCGTACTGAGGCGACCAGAACTGGACACATTTGCTGGGGAACTCTCCATCTGTGTCCCCACGTGAGTCAGAAACCTGCTTTGCCGATAAATATATCTCCGTCCGTCACGGTTATTCTCTACCTCTTCCCATTCGCCACTGGAAAGGCTGCAACCCTATAAAAGAGAAGTTAATCATTGCCTTCGGAGACAGATAATAAATGATGTCTTGGTAACAACACACATATCGCAGTAATCAACAGAACTAGTACGAGCGTTGATGTATTGACCAATAAACAGGATATATTGATTGATGGCGCAGTGTAATGGCGGAGTAGGAGTTGAAATGAATTGTTTTCGCAACAAATGACAACTGTTTTAGTGTTACTGATAAAATTTACAAGAAAAGGCGAAACACACGGTGAGACTAGTGCAGTCAGCCTCACAGATCGTATTCAAAGTGTGAGAGGGAAAAGCGCTTTATCAGGGCTGAGATATATTCAAAGAAGCCGAGGGCCACGTATCCGTACGTGTTCCACAATGGATACCGAGTGATGAGTCAGCCCACAGTGACGATGCCAGTTCTGCACATTGCGCATCGATACCAGCTCCACGATTAATACAGAAATGTGAGCCGTCCTCCAGTGATACCAGTTCCACGATAGAGGCGGACGTGAGACTCTCTCCAGTCAACTGAGGGCTGCACATTGGTACAAGGTCTACGTATAGAAGTGTGAGTGTTTGTATTTCCAATATTACGAGGGCCATTCATCGGAACGAGCTCCACAGTAGGCACAGAGTAGTTTGCACTAGAAAAGCAGAAGGAAATAAGCTTGAAAGGTGAGTTTGGACACACCCTCTGTTCTGCACATCCTTACATTGCTGACGAAAATGAGAAGACACTGAATAGGAAAATCTGACACAGATAGTCGTGAAGACACAGGTTACTACCACAGAGAAATAGGCACTTTCGTTCATCGAAGCCATCTCTCTGTGATCCTCCGCCCCGCCCTATATATCTGCACCTTCTGTCCCACTCTCGTCCACGTACCTACACAACCTTCACGGAAATGAAACAATTGAATCTGATCTACCGTTTACCTTGCAGTTCCTTTTACACTCGCTCGACCCTCTGAGTGAATAGGTTCTACCAAATACACTGCTTGCATATTTCAAATTTCTCCCCAAGCCGATGACCTCTAGTTGTAGATTCACTCTAAGGATAGAACATAGAATACAGAAATCTACAGCATAGTACAGACCTTTCAGTCCACAATGTTGTGCCAAATATGTAACCTTCTCTAGAAACTCTGTAGACTTTCCAGAGCACATAGGTCTCTATTTTTCTAAGCTCCATGTACCTGTCTAAAAGACTCTGAAAACATTCTACTTTATCCGTTGCCACCACAGGTGCCTGCACTGCATTCCATGTGCACAGCGCTCTCTGTGTGAAACACTTACCCCTCGTTTCCCCTCTGTGCCCATTTCCAAGCACTTTAAAACGATGTCCTCTTGTGTTAGCCATTTCGGCTCTGGGGAAAAAAATAACTCTGACTATCCACGCGATCAATGACTTCTTCATCTTATACACCTCTTTCAGTTCACCTTTCAACATCCGTCACTACAAGACGAAAAGATCAAGTGCACTCAAGCTGTTCTCCTAAGGTACGACCTCTATTCTAGTCAAACACCTAGTAAATCGCCTCTGCGTTCCCTCTCTAGTATCCACGCACCCTCTCTATTGTGTGTATAGTATAGACCCTGGATGGGGGAAGTCTGCAGGCATTCATCTTGTTCATTTCCCGAACTCTTCCTTTCAAACTATCGCTGGACATTTTGAAGATTATTGATATTTCAAAACTGTAAGTAGGTTGCCAGAACAGCCCGCGATATTCTATCTACGGCCTCACCAACATGTTGTACATCTTCCACATGACGTTCCAACTTGTATACTCCGTGATCTGATTGTGAAGGGCACTGGGATCAGAGCTCAATACGAGCTGATCTGTCCGTGATGCCGACTTTCTGGAATTATCGATCTGTATCTCCAGGTCTCTTTTTAAATACTACACACTGAAGTCCGCATATTCAATACGTGCGTTGAAACCTGTTGTATCTTTCCTCACAACGCAGACCATCTTACATTTGTCTGTATTAAATGTCATCTGCTATTTTCCAGCCCATTTCCTAGCCAGTCAACATCAAGCTACAAGCTTGGGTAGAGATCCTGGCTGGAACAACGCTTCCAAATTAGGTGTCGTCGGTAATTCTTTTGATTCAGTCTTTTACATTGACATCTCAATCAGTAGCATACATGCTAATAAAAACAAAATGGTCCTAACACTAATTCGTGTACTTCATTTGTCAGAGTCAAAGAATCAAACATCCATTCTCTGCTAATCGATAAAAGAACGTTCACCAATCTGTGCACAAGCCGCGTCTAAATTCGCATGGGCGCGTAACTTTTTTATTATCAAAGGTCCCTGAGATATTACTCTCTATCTCTTTTATATGCTCAGAAGTACATACGTACAACCTGTTTTATTGTGATACATGTCATGTGTTGTTACTGTGACTTCCTTCATTCAAGTGACTCGAAATGACTAAAACAAGCGACAGTAAAAATGATCCTATCCTCCCCCTCAATAAATTCTACCCTATTTCACCTGCTGAGTTGAAAGCCCTCCCCTCAATATCAGCAGTGAACGTGTCCCGTTGAATGGGACAAAATAAATCTGTTTGAAGTTGATTGTCCATGTTGATTGCTCAGGATTATTGTCTACGTTAAAAAGAAAACTGATGAGAAAATGTCCCATTTAAGCAGCTGATGTCAGATTTCTTGGAAAGTACATTGGTACCTTTCATATTATCCTCTGTTTAAAGGTTAGTAACTTGCAACATCCCTTTGGGAATCAAATTCATAGCAATGTTTCGGAGTTTCAAAAACATTTTAATGTAACTGTGTAGCTGATTGTCCCTCATGAGGCTGATGTCATAACCACACTAATTGCCTCAGTGGAATTACTCTGAATTGCATATAACTTTGTAAAACCTGCCACCAGTCCATATGAGCAGTGGGAAATTTCCGTTCAACTGAAATTGAATATGGGATATATGGATATACTCTGACGGAATATGGGATATCCAGCGATTTACTACATCGCAGGCATTTTCTATCCTACAATTGTAGTGATCGGTATCCCTGGTAAGATATTCGAGTTGATACTGGATATGTATTGTACCGACGTCATCTTGCTTTTGTTCAATTGCACTGTTAGGATATTTACTGAGCACAAATGCTACCTTCGCCTGAAATGTGTTTCTGGAATTAGGATTCAAGCATCTGATAATTTTGTTATTCAGCTTCCAAATCATTTCTATGTGACGCTTTTTATTTCAATTGTCAATTTCGTTGGTGCCGATATTGCCAGAGTTCCATAATGTCACCTTCCTCGGCGTTCTGAACCGACAGTGGTCGCTTTTCCAGATCAGAAGCTTTCTCAACTGACCGGCCAGTCGAAAATAGACACTCAGGTTTGTTCTTCCTTAAAACGTTAAATTATAACTTATGCATTAAATCTCATGATTTTAAAACAAATGGTCCTTCAGCTATTTCACAACAAACAATGTAAATTGTATTGTTTATGGAGCGACCGACCTTCACGGGTACGTGACGTGGAAATCAGATGCCCGGTTCTAATCTGTCAGAATATCACCAACCCATTGCTAATTCTGTCCATTGTTGTCCAGCCCGAGTGCACGAGCAAAGTCCGCACAAATTGAATTTCTGCTTTTCATTTCGAAAAAAAATATATACCCCGCGTAGCATTGGAAAAATGGTGGGCATTCAGACATTTGCAGCTAACGATAATTCTGTGTTTAATTTCTTTCTCTCTAAATTTCTCGTAGTTAATTTAACGGCGATTGTGATCCTATCTCGGGGAAAATGCGGACTCTCCAAATGCATCACCCGTTATCTGGTTGGAATGGCAACAGCAGATCTGATGGCGGTTATAGTTGTTGCTCTAGTGGAACAGACCAACAATATCTACATTTATTCTAGATTCCTGCTCATCACTCCTGTATGCGCAGTGACAGGTGTATTATTTGTTGTGACGTTGGACTGTTCTGTTTGGTTTACGGTCAGTTTTACCTTCGATCGTTTCATCGCAATATGTTGTCGAAAACTCGGGGAACGATACTGCACTGAGAGAACAGCAATGGTGGTTATGGTGACCGTGGTTATAGTGAGCTGCGGGAAAAGTGCCCCGTTTTACTTTGTTGTTGAACCTTACGTCATCATTGACAACATACCGTGGCGTTGCGCCCTCACAGATGAATACGCTACTTTACCCGTGTGGAAAGGAATCGAATTACTAGATGGCATTTCAACACCCGTGCTACCAATCGGCTTAATTCTTATCTTCAATGGGTTAACAGTAAGACATATAATTGCGGCAAATAGAGTCCGCAGAGGGCTTCGGAAGAGCAGCGATAAACATAAAGATACTGAGGTGGAAAACCGCAGAAAATCTATGATTTTGTTGTTTGCAATTTCAGCTAATTTCATATTACTTTGGATGCCCTATACAGCTCGTTCCCTGAAATGGCAAACGGTAAATTACTATTACCTGGACAGATATTTGAATTCCCCGGTATATATACTACAACAATCTGCGTACATGTTGCAAACTCTCAGTGTGTGCACCAACACTTGTATCTATACACTGACACAGAGGAAATTCAGACAAGAGCTGAAGAATGGAATGAAGTATGTTTTAACGTTAAATGGCCATCTGTGTAGATAACGCCCACTCCTATTGCAATTCAGCTCAGTTTTAGAATAACACAGTTGGAATAAATCATTAGGTTTGGCAAATATGTCATAAATTCAAGCAATCGTGCCTGTTCATCCTGAAATGAATAAATTCAAAACTATCACAGAGACTTGACAATCATCCTGGAAACGTTACCACAGCATAAAAGCCAGGACCAACAGACTCCAGAATCGCGTCATCCACCAGGCCATCAAACTGATTAACTCACGCTGATTTAAGTCTTTTTCTATGCCACATTGACTGTTCTATTTATTATAAGTGATTATAAGTTACTAGGATTGTAGATTGCACATTTAGATGGAGACGTAACATAAAGATTTTTATTCCTCATGCATGTGAAGGATGTAAGAAATAAGGTCAATTCAATCACAAGGGGAGGATTGACTTCCGAACTTTTCGGGATTCCGATGTTTCAAAATGCTCATAATCGCTTAAAAAGAATAAAGGGAAAGTCTTTTAAACACAGGGAGAGCTTGACTCCCTCACTATTACGGAAAAGGAGGACACCGTGGTGTGATCGCATGTTAATAGACTGTGAGTGGAACTTAAAAGTAGGAAGGGAACAAACTCTCGTTTCAGACTACTCTGTACAGAGCTCGCATCACCAAAACAGAAGCAGTGAGACAGTGACAGATCAGGACAATTATTCTGCATAGGTGCAAATATTATCACAGCTGTTATCATAGGCAACTTAAACTTCAGGTAGGAGTTAAGGCAGGTGAAAAAACAAGAGCATGACGAGAGAGAATGTCGGAGAGATAAGAGATAAAGTAGTAAGCATTGGTCTGAGTGCAAGAAGGCAGTGAACGTCCTTAATGATCCTTTGGTTCACCAGTGAGCGGGACGCTTATAAATGTGTATACAGCGAAAAAACAACAGGTGTGCTGAGACATGCAGACGCATGATGAAGTGAAATTCCATGAAGAAATGAAAAATAGACAGATGAAGCAGAAGAGTCGATGTGGAGTATATTAATTCTGTAAGGTATAAGACTAGGTTCCCGATGGTACAAACGGTCAGAAAGTTAAGTGGCCTGGGATCTAGTGAAACCTGGCTGCTTAGATTTAGAACTGGCTAACCAACGGATCGCCGATGAGGTAGTGGATGGAGTGTAATCTGTCTGCAGGACAGTGGCTAGTGATGTTCTCCAAGGAAGGTATAATTTTAGTACACTTTACAAATATGTCTAGGTTCTGCTGTTATAGTATCCTAACAGACAGATTTTAATAAGACAATCCTGCAGGACTTGGATCATTTAAGGAGTTTTAGAGCTGATTTTGAAAGAAAAATACTGAATCCGGACTGAAACTGCAAGCTATCTAAACTGAAATCACGTTTACTTATTACAGGGTAGGTGCTACCATTACATCAAAACATTTTTTTCCCCAGTGGAACCCTACAACTCAAGATCAGCATTTCAAAATATTCAGCAGCATTCTTTGTTGCTTTCCAAATGAAACAGTCTCCTAGAAAGCGAATTTAACAGGTATCCCCTTCCGATTAGAGGGGTTAGTTGTTCCTTGTATCTCATTTTCTCGCGCTCCACTCATTTTCCTCAGTCCTCGTGACCCAGTATGTATGGGTTCAGAAGGACCAAACATTTCCAATGCCTTTTTTAGATTCATCGGTTCAGTAAGACACCAGTGTCCTCAACAATCTATTTGAGGCCTCTAGTCGCAAACAGTCCTGTTCTGCTGCTGTTACAGACACCCCATAAAGGTCCATAAACGAGATGCAAATGCAGTGAAATGTTCACCTCTGCTCCTGTAAATTTTGACTAACGTGTCGACCGGGTCCCTTCTGTTATAACACCCATAACAGCTATTATTGTGTTTTCTTTTTTGGTACTTCACTTGTTCCACATCATGTCGTGCATATCTGGCAAGGACGAGTGTATATTTGGATGTAAACACACGTAACCATCGGTTATGCTAACGGCTTAATCAAGGGGAAGACAGACTCAGCCACCAGCCCCCTCCGGCCAAACAGAAGAAATCTTGTTCAGGTGGATGCTGCGTAATGCGTTTCCCTGTTGCAAATTAATACCACGAGATAATAAAGAGTACACAATAAAATGACAGAACTTGTAATTCTTAATTTGACTGAAGCATGTAAATAAAAAAGCCCATTCACATGAAACAGTCTATTGCGAACAAGGGAGCTGACGTATCGGTCCAATCGTTCCACATCGACATCCTCGGAGCGGAGTCGGCCCAGTCCGTCCGGTGGTCCGCCAGCTCTCTCCATTCGCCTCTTCTCTCTTCTTCTCTGTCCAACAGTCTGTTGTGAACAAGGGAGCTCACGTATCGGTCCAATCGTTCCACATCGACATCCTCGGAGCGGAGTCGGCCCAGTCCGTCCGGTGGTCCGCCAGCTCTCTCCATTCGCCTCTTCTCTCTTCTTCTCTGTCCAACAGTCTGTTGCGAACAAGGGAGCTGACGTATCGGTCCAATCGTTCCACATCGACATCCTCGGAGCGGAGTCGGCCCAGTCCGTCCGGTGGTCCGCCAGCTCTCTCCATTCGCCTCTTCTCTCTTCTTCTCTGTCCAACAGTCTGTTTTGAACAAGGGAGCTCACGTATCGGTCCAATCGTTCCACATCGACATCCTCGGAGCGGAGTCGGCCCAGTCCGTCCGGTGGTCCGCCAGCTCTCTCCATTCGCCTCTTCTCTCTTCTTCTCTGTCCAACAGTCTGTTGCGAACAAGGGAGCTCACGTATCGGTCCAATCGTTCAACATCGACATCCTCGGAGCGGAGTCGGCCCAGTCCGTCCGGTGGTCCGCCAGCTCTCTCCATTCGCCTCTTCTCTCTTCTTCTCTGTGCAACAGTCTGTTGTGAACAAGGGAGCTCACGTATCGGTCCAATCGTTCCACATCGACATCCTCGGAGCGGAGTCGGCCCAGTCCGTCCGGTGGTCCGCCAGCTCTCTCCATTCGCGTCTTCTCTCTTCTTCTCTGTCCAACATTCTGTTGCGAACAAGGGAGCTCACGTATCGGTCCAATCGTTCCACATCGACATCCTCGGAGCGGAGTCGGCCCAGTCCGTCCGGTGGTCCGCCAGCTCTCTCCATTCGCCTCTTCTCTCTTCTTCTCTGTGCAACAGTCTGTTGTGAACAAGGGAGCTCACGTATCGGTCCAATCGTTCCACATCGACATCCTCGGAGCGGAGTCGGCCCAGTCCGTCCGGTGGTCCGCCAGCTCTCTCCATTCGCCTCTTCTCTCTTCTTCTCTGTCCAACAGTCTGTTGCGAACAAGGGAGCTCACGTATCGGTCCAATCGTTCAACATCGACATCCTCGGAGCGGAGTCGGCCCAGTCCGTCCGTTGGCCCGCCAGCTCTCTCCATTCGCCTCTTCTCTCTTCTTCTCTGTCCAACAGTCTGTTGCGAACAAGGGAGCTCACGTATCGGTCCAATCGTTCCACATCGACCTCATCGGAGCGGAGTCGGCCCAGTCCGTCCGGTGGTCCGCCAGCTCTCTCCATTCGCCTCTTCTCTCTTCTTCTCTGTCCAACAGTCTGTTGCGAATAAGGGAGCTCACGTATCGGTCCAATCGTTCCACATCGACATCCTCGGAGCGGAGTCGGCCCGGTCCGTCCGGTGGTCCGCCAGCTCTCTCCATTCGCCTCTTCTCTCTTCTTCTCTGTCCAACAGTCTGTTGCGAACAAGGGAGCTCACGTATCGGTCCAATCGTTCCACATCGACATCCTCGGAGCGGAATCGGCCCAGTCCGTCCGGTGGTCCGCCAGCTCTCTCCATTCGCCTCTTCTCTCTTCTTCTCTGTCCAACAGTCTGTTGTGAACAAGGGAGCTCACGTATCGGTCCAATCGTTCCACATCGACATCCTCGGAGCGGAGTCGGCCCAGTCCGTCCGGTGGTCCGCCAGCTCTCTCCATTCGCCTCTTCTCTCTTCTTCTCTGTCCAACAGTCTGTTGCGAACAAGGGAGCTGACGTATCGGTCCAATCGTTCCACATCGACATCCTCGGAGCGGAGTCGGCCCAGTCCGTCCGGTGGTCCGCCAGCTCTCTCCATTCGCCTCTTCTCTCTTCTTCTCTGTCCAACAGTCTGTTTTGAACAAGGGAGCTCACGTATCGGTCCAATCGTTCCACATCGACATCCTCGGAGCGGAGTCGGCCCAGTCCGTCCGGTGGTCCGCCAGCTCTCTCCATTCGCCTCTTCTCTCTTCTTCTCTGTCCAACAGTCTGTTGCGAACAAGGGAGCTCACGTATCGGTCCAATCGTTCAACATCGACATCCTCGGAGCGGAGTCGGCCCAGTCCGTCCGGTGGTCCGCCAGCTCTCTCCATTCGCCTCTTCTCTCTTCTTCTCTGTGCAACAGTCTGTTGTGAACAAGGGAGCTCACGTATCGGTCCAATCGTTCCACATCGACATCCTCGGAGCGGAGTCGGCCCAGTCCGTCCGGTGGTCCGCCAGCTCTCTCCATTCGCGTCTTCTCTCTTCTTCTCTGTCCAACATTCTGTTGCGAACAAGGGAGCTCACGTATCGGTCCAATCCTTCCACATCGACATCCTCGGAGCGGAGTCGGCCCAGTCCGTCCGGTGGTCCGCCAGCTCTCTCCATTCGCCTCTTCTCTCTTCTTCTCTGTCCAACAGTCTGTTGCGAACAAGGGAGCTCACGTATCGGTCCATTCGTTCCACATCGACATCCTCGGAGCGGAGTCGGCCCAGTCCGTCCGGTGGTCCGCCAGCTCTCTCCATTCGCGTCTTCTCTCTTCTTCTCTGTGCAACAGTCTGTTGTGAACAAGGGAGCTCACGTATCGGTCCAATCGTTCCACATCGACATCCTCGGAGCGGAGTCGGCCCAGTCCGTCCGGTGGTCCGCCAGCTCTCTCCATTCGCCTCTTCTCTCTTCTTCTCTGTCCAACAGTCTGTTGCGAACAAGGGAGCTCACGTATCGGTCCAATCGTTCAACATCGACATCCTCGGAGCGGAGTCGGCCCAGTCCGTCCGTTGGCCCGCCAGCTCTCTCCATTCGCCTCTTCTCTCTTCTTCTCTGTCCAACAGTCTGTTGTGAACAAGGGAGCTCACGTATCGGTCCAATCGTTCCACATCGACATCCTCGGAGCGGAGTCGGCCCAGTCCGTCCGGTGGTCCGCCAGCTCTCTCCATTCGCCTCTTCTCTCTTCTTCTCTGTCCAACAGTCTGTTGCGAACAAGGGAGCTCACGTATCGGTCCAATCGTTCCACATCGACCTCATCGGAGCGGAGTCGGCCCAGTCCCTCCGGTGGTCCGCCAGCTCTCTCCATTCGCCTCTTCTCTCTTCTTCTCTGTCCAACAGTCTGTTGCGAACAAGGGAGCTCACGTATCGGTCCAATCGTTCCACATCGACATCCTCGGAGCGGAGTCGGCCCAGTCCGTCCGGTGGTCCGCCAGCTCTCTCCATTCGCGTCTTCTCTCTTCTTCTCTGTGCAACAGTCTGTTGTGAACAAGGGAGCTCACGTATCGGTCCAATTGTTCCACATCGACATCCTCGGAGCGGAGTCGGCCCAGTCCGTCCGGTGGTCCGCCAGCTCTCTCCATTCGCCTCTTCTCTCTTCTTCTCTGTGCAACAGTCTGTTGTGAACAAGGGAGCTCACGTATCGGTCCAATCGTTCCACATCGACATCCTCGGAGCGGAGTCGGCCCAGTCCGTCCGGTGGTCCGCCAGCTCTCTCCATTCGCCTCTTCTCTCTTCTTCTCTGTCCAACAGTCTGTTGCGAACAAGGGAGCTCACGTATCGGTCCAATCGTTCAACATCGACATCCTCGGAGCGGAGTCGGCCCAGTCCGTCCGTTGGCCCGCCAGCTCTCTCCATTCGCCTCTTCTCTCTTCTTCTCTGTCCAACAGTCTGTTGCGAACAAGGGAGCTCACGTATCGGTCCAATCGTTCCACATCGACCTCATCGGAGCTGAGTCGGCCCAGTCCGTCCGGTGGTCCGCCAGCTCTCTCCATTCGCCTCTTCTCTCTTCTTCTCTGTCCAACAGTCTGTTGCGAATAAGGGAGCTCACGTATCGGTCCAATCGTTCCACATCGACATCCTCGGAGCGGAGTCGGCCCGGTCCGTCCGGTGGTCCGCCAGCTCTCTCCATTCGCCTCTTCTCTCTTCTTCTCTGTCCAACAGTCTGTTGCGAACAAGGGAGCTCACGTATCGGTCCAATCGTTCCACATCGACATCCTCGGAGCGGAATCGGCCCAGTCCGTCCGGTGGTCCGCCAGCTCTCTCCATTCGCCTCTTCTCTCTTCTTCTCTGTCCAACAGTCTGTTGTGAACAAGGGAGCTCACGTATCGGTCCAATCGTTCCACATCGACATCCTCGGAGCGGAGTCGGCCCAGTCCGTCCGGTGGTCCGCCAGCTCTCTCCATTCGCCTCTTCTCTCTTCTTCTCTGTCCAACAGTCTGTTGCGAACAAGGGAGCTGACGTATCGGTCCAATCGTTCCACATCGACATCCTCGGAGCGGAGTCGGCCCAGTCCGTCCGGTGGTCCGCCAGCTCTCTCCATTCGCCTCTTCTCTCTTCTTCTCTGTCCAACAGTCTGTTTTGAACAAGGGAGCTCACGTATCGGTCCAATCGTTCCACATCGACATCCTCGGAGCGGAGTCGGCCCAGTCCGTCCGGTGGTCCGCCAGCTCTCTCCATTCGCCTCTTCTCTCTTCTTCTCTGTCCAACAGTCTGTTGCGAACAAGGGAGCTCACGTATCGGTCCAATCGTTCAACATCGACATCCTCGGAGCGGAGTCGGCCCAGTCCGTCCGGTGGTCCGCCAGCTCTCTCCATTCGCCTCTTCTCTCTTCTTCTCTGTGCAACAGTCTGTTGTGAACAAGGGAGCTCACGTATCGGTCCAATCGTTCCACATCGACATCCTCGGAGCGGAGTCGGCCCAGTCCGTCCGGTGGTCCGCCAGCTCTCTCCATTCGCGTCTTCTCTCTTCTTCTCTGTCCAACATTCTGTTGCGAACAAGGGAGCTCACGTATCGGTCCAATCCTTCCACATCGACATCCTCGGAGCGGAGTCGGCCCAGTCCGTCCGGTGGTCCGCCAGCTCTCTCCATTCGCCTCTTCTCTCTTCTTCTCTGTCCAACAGTCTGTTGCGAACAAGGGAGCTCACGTATCGGTCCATTCGTTCCACATCGACATCCTCGGAGCGGAGTCGGCCCAGTCCGTCCGGTGGTCCGCCAGCTCTCTCCATTCGCCTCTTCTCTCTTCTTCTCTGTCCAACAGTCTGTTGCGAACAAGGGAGCTGACGTATCGGTCCAATCGTTCCACATCGACATCCTCGGAGCGGAGTCGGCCCAGTCCGTCCGGTGGTCCGCCAGCTCTCTCCATTCGACTCTTCTCTCTTCTTCTCTGTCCAACAGTCTGTTTTGAACAAGGGAGCTCACGTATCGGTCCAATCGTTCCACATCGACATCCTCGGAGCGGAGTCGGCCCAGTCCGTCCGGTGGTCCGCCAGCTCTCTCCATTCGCCTCTTCTCTCTTCTTCTCTGTCCAACAGTCTGTTGCGAACAAGGGAGCTCACGTATCGGTCCAGTCGTTCAACATCGACATCCTCGGAGCGGAGTCGGCCCAGTCCGTCCGGTGGTCCGCCAGCTCTCTCCATTCGCCTCTTCTCTCTTCTTCTCTGTCCAACAGTCTGTTGCGAACAAGGGAGCTGACGTATCGGTCCAATCGTTCCACATCGACATCCTCGGAGCGGAGTCGGCCCAGTCCGTCCGGTGGTCCGCCAGCTCTCTCCATTCGCCTCTTCTCTCTTCTTCTCTGTCCAACAGTCTGTTTTGAACAAGGGAGCTCACGTATCGGTCCAATCGTTCCACATCGACATCCTCGGAGCGGAGTCGGCCCAGTCCGTCCGGTGGTCCGCCAGCACTCTCCATTCGCCTCTTCTCTCTTCTTCTCTGTCCAACAGTCTGTTGCGAACAAGGGAGCTCACGTATCGGTCCAATCGTTCAACATCGACATCCTCGGAGCGGAGTCGGCCCAGTCCGTCCGGTGGTCCGCCAGCTCTCTCCATTCGCCTCTTCTCTCTTCTTCTCTGTGCAACAGTCTGTTGTGAACAAGGGAGCTCACGTATCGGTCCAATCGTTCCACATCGACATCCTCGGAGCGGAGTCGGCCCAGTCCGTCCGGTGGTCCGCCAGCTCTCTCCATTCGCGTCTTCTCTCTTCTTCTCTGTCCAACATTCTGTTGCGAACAAGGGAGCTCACGTATCGGTCCAATCCTTCCACATCGACATCCTCGGAGCGGAGTCGGCCCAGTCCGTCCGGTGGTCCGCCAGCTCTCTCCATTCGCCTCTTCTCTCTTCTTCTCTGTCCAACAGTCTGTTGCGAAAAAGGGAGCTCACGTATCGGTCCATTCGTTCCACATCGACATCCTCGGAGCGGAGTCGGCCCAGTCCGTCCGGTGGTCCGCCAGCTCTCTCCATTCTCGTCTTCTCTCTTCTTCTCTGTGCAACAGTCTGTTGTGAACAAGGGAGCTCACGTATCGGTCCAATCGTTCCACATCGACATCCTCGGAGCGGAGTCGGCCCAGTCCGTCCGGTGGTCCGCCAGCTCTCTCCATTCGCCTCTTCTCTCTTCTTCTCTGTCCAACAGTCTGTTGCGAACAAGGGAGCTCACGTATCGGTCCAATCGTTCAACATCGACATCCTCGGAGCGGAGTCGGCCCAGTCCGTCCGTTGGCCCGCCAGCTCTCTCCATTCGCCTCTTCTCTCTTCTTCTCTGTCCAACAGTCTGTTGTGAACAAGGGAGCTCACGTATCGGTCCAATCGTTCCACATCGACATCCTCGGAGCGGAGTCGGCCCAGTCCGTCCGGTGGTCCGCCAGCTCTCTCCATTCGCCTCTTCTCTCTTCTTCTCTGTCCAACAGTCTGTTGCGAACAAGGGAGCTCACGTATCGGTCCAATCGTTCCACATCGACCTCATCGGAGCGGAGTCGGCCCAGTCCCTCCGGTGGTCCGCCAGCTCTCTCCATTCGCCTCTTCTCTCTTCTTCTCTGTCCAACAGTCTGTTGCGAACAAGGGAGCTCACGTATCGGTCCAATCGTTCGACATCGACATCCTCGGAGCGGAGTCGGCCCAGTCCGTCCGGTGGTCCGCCAGCTCTCTCCATTCGCGTCTTCTCTCTTCTTCTCTGTGCAACAGTCTGTTGTGAACAAGGGAGCTCACGTATCGGTCCAATCGTTCCACATCGACATCCTCGGAGCGGAGTCGGCCCAGTCCGTCCGGTGGTCCGCCAGCTCTCTCCATTCGCCTCTTCTCTCTTCTTCTCTGTGCAACAGTCTGTTGTGAACAAGGGACCTCACGTATCGGTCCAATCGTTCCACATCGACATCCTCGGAGCGGAGTCGGCCCAGTCCGTCCGGTGGTCCGCCAGCTCTCTCCATTCGCCTCTTCTCTCTTCTTCTCTGTCCAACAGTCTGTTGCGAACAAGGGAGCTCACGTATCGGTCCAATCGTTCAACATCGACATCCTCGGAGCGGAGTCGGCCCAGTCCGTCCGGTGGTCCGCCAGCTCTCTCCATTCGCCTCTTCTCTCTTCTTCTCTGTCCAACAGTCTGTTGCGAACAAGGGAGCTGACGTATCGGTCCAATCGTTCCACATCGACATCCTCGGAGCGGAGTCGGCCCAGTCCGTCCGGTGCTCCGCCAGCTCTCTCCATTCGCCTCTTCTCTCTTCTTCTCTGTCCAACAGTCTGTTTTGAACAAGGGAGCTCACGTATCGGTCCAATCGTTCCACATCGACATCCTCGGAGCGGAGTCGGACCAGTCCGTCCGGTGGTCCGCCAGCTCTCTCCATTCGCCTCTTCTCTCTTCTTCTCTGTCCAACAGTCTGTTGCGAACAAGGGAGCTCACGTATCGGTCCAATCGTTCAACATCGACATCCTCGGAGCGGAGTCGGCCCAGTCCGTCCGGTGGTCCGCCAGCTCTCTCCATTCGCCTCTTCTCTCTTCTTCTCTGTGCAACAGTCTGTTGTGAACAAGGGAGCTCACGTATCGGTCCAATCGTTCCACATCGACATCCTCGAAGCGGAGTCGGCCCAGTCCGTCCGGTGGTCCGCCAGCTCTCTCCATTCGCGTCTTCTCTCTTCTTCTCTGTCCAACATTCTGTTGCGAACAAGGGAGCGCACGTATCGGTCAAATCCTTCCACATCGACATCCTCGGAGCGGAGTCGGCCCAGTCCGTCCGGTGGTCCGCCAGCTCTCTCCATTCGCCTCTTCTCTCTTCTTCTCTGTCCAACAGTCTGTTGCGAACAAGGGAGCTCACGTATCGGTCCATTCGTTCCACATCGACATCCTCGGAGCGGAGTCGGCCCAGTCCGTCCGGTGGTCCGCCAGCTCTCTCCATTCGCGTCTTCTCTCTTCTTCTCTGTGCAACAGTCTGTTGTGAACAAGGGAGCTCACGTATCGGTCCAATCGTTCCACATCGACATCCTCGGAGCGGAGTCGGCCCAGTCCGTCCGGTGGTCCGCCAGCTCTCTCCATTCGCCTCTTCTCTCTTCTTCTCTGTCCAACAGTCTGTTGCGAACAAGGGAGCTCACGTATCGGTCCAATCGTTCAACATCGACATCCTCGGAGCGGAGTCGGCCCAGTCCGTCCGTTGGCCCGCCAGCTCTCTCCATTCGCCTCTTCTCTCTTCGTCTCTGTCCAACAGTCTGTTGTGAACAAGGGAGCTCACGTATCGGTCCAATCGTTCCACATCGACATCCTCGGAGCGGAGTCGGCCCAGTCCGTCCGGTGGTCCGCCAGCTCTCTCCATTCGCCTCTTCTCTCTTCTTCTCTGTCCAACAGTCTGTTGCGAACAAGGGAGCTCACGTATCGGTCCAATCGTTCCACATCGACCTCATCGGAGCGGAGTCGGCCCAGTCCCTCCGGTGGTCCGCCAGCTCTCTCCATTCGCCTCTTCTCTCTTCTTCTCTGTGCAACAGTCTGTTGTGAACAAGGGAGCTCACGTATCGGTCCAATCGTTCCACATCGACATCCTCGGAGCGGAGTCGGCCCAGTCCGTCCGGTGGTCCGCCAGCTCTCTCCATTCGCCTCTTCTCTCTTCTTCTCTGTCCAACAGTCTGTTGTGAACAAGGGAGCTCACGTATCGGTCCAATCGTTTCACATCGACATCCTCGGAGCGGAGTCGGCCCAGTTCGTCCGGTGGTCCGCCAGCTCTCTCCATTCGCCTCTTCTCTCTTCTTCTCTGTCCAACAGTCTGTTGCGAACAAGGGAGCTCACGTATCGGTCCAATCGTTCCACATCGACCTCATCGGAGCGGAGTCGGCCCAGTCCGTCCGGTGGTCCGCCAGCTCTCTCCATTCGCCTCTTCTCTCTTCTTCTCTGTCCAACAGTCTGTTGCGAACAAGGGAGCTCACGTATAGGTCCAATCGTTCCACATCGACATCCTCGGAGCGGAGTCGGCCCAGTACGTCCGGTGGTCCGCCAGCTCTCTCCATTCGCCTCTTCTCTCTTCTTCTCTGTCCAACAGTCTGTTGCGAACAAGGGAGCTCACGTATCGGTCCAATCGTTCCACATCGACATCCTCGGAGCGGAGTCGGCCCAGTCCGTCCGGTGGTCCGCCAGCTCTCTCCATTCGCCTCTTCTCTCTTCTTCTCTGTCCAACAGTCTGTTGCGAACAAGGGAGCTCACGTATCGGTCCAATCGTTCAACATCGACATCCTCGGAGCGGAGTCGGCCCAGTCCGTCCGGTGGTCCGCCAGCTCTCTCCATTCGCCTCTTCTCTCCTCTTCTCTGTGCAACAGTCTGTTGTGAACAAGGGAGCTCACGTATCGGTCCAATCGTTCCACATCGACATCCTCGGAGCGGAGTCGTCCCAGTCCGTCCGGTGGTCCGCCAACTCTCTCCATTCGCCTCTTCTCTCTTCTTCTCTGTCCAACAGTCTGTTGCGAACAAGGGAGCTCACGTGTCGGTCCATTCGTTCCAAATCGACATCCTCGGAGCGGAGTCGGCCCAGTCCGTCCGGTGGTCCGCCAGCTCTCTCCATTCGCCTCTTCTCTCTTCTTCTCTGTCCAACAGTCTGTTGTGAACAAGGGAGCTCACGTATCGGTCCAATCGTTCAACATCGACATCCTCGGAGCGGAGTCGGCCCAGTCCGTCCGGTGGTCCGCCAGCTCTCTCCATTCGCCTCTTCTCTCTTCTTCTCTGTCCAACAGTCTGTTGTGAACAAGGGAGCTCACGTATCGGTCCAATCGTTCCACATCGACATCCTCGGAGCGGAGTCGGCCCAGTCCGTCCGGTGGTCCGCCAGCTCTCTCCATTCGCCTCTTCTCTCTTCTTCTCTGTCCAACAGTCTGTTGCGAACAAGGGAGCTCACGTATCGGTCCAATCGTTCCACATCGACCTCATCGGAGCGGAGTCGGCCCAGTCCGTCCGGTGGTCCGCCAGCTCTCTCCATTCGCCTCTTCTCTCTTCTTCTCTGTCCAACAGTCTGTTGCGAACAAGGGAGCTCACGTATCGGTCCAATCGTTCCACATCGACCTCATCGGAGCGGAGTCGGCCCAGTCCGTCCGGTGGTCCGCCAGCTCTCTCCATTCGCCTCTTCTCTCTTCTTCTCTGTCCAACAGTCTGTTGCGAACAAGGGAGCTCACGTATCGGTCCAATCGTTCCACATCGACATCCTCGGAGCGGAGTCGGCCCAGTCCGTCCGGTGGTCCGCCAGCTCTCTCCATTCGCCTCTTCTCTCTTCTTCTCTGTCCAACAGTCTGTTGCGAACAAGCGAGCTCACGTATCGGTCCAATCGTTCCACATCGACATCCTCGGAGCGGAGTCGGCCCAGTCCGTCCGGTGGTCCGCCAGCTCTCTCCATTCGCCTCTTCTCTCCTCTTCTCTGTGCAACAGTCTGTTGTGAACAAGGGAGCTCACGTATCGGTCCAATCGTTCCACATCGACATCCTCGGAGCGGAGTCGACCCAGTCCGTCCGGTGGTCCGCCAGCTCTCTCCATTCGCCTCTTCTCTCTTCTTCTCTGTCCAACAGTCTGTTGCGAACAAGGGAGCTCACGTATCGGTCCAATCGTTCTACATCGACATCCTCGGAGCGGAGTCGGCCCAGTCCGTCCGGTGGTCCGCCAGCTCTCTCCATTCGCCTCTTCTCTCTTCTTCTCTGTCCAACAGTCTGTTGTGAACAAGGGAGCTCACGTATCGGTCCAATTGTTCCACATCGACATCCTCGGAGCGGAGTCGGCCCAGTCCATCCGGTGGTCCGCCAGCTCTCTCCATTCGCCTCTTCTCTCTTCTTCTCTGTCCAACAGTCTGTTGCGAACAAGGGAGCTCACGTATCGGTCCAATCGTTCCACATCGACCTCATCGGAGCGGAGTCGGCCCAGTCCGTCCGGTGGTCCGCCAGCTCTCTCCATTCGCCTCTTCTCTCTTCTTCTCTGTCCAACAGTCTGTTGTGAACAAGGGAGCTCACGTATCGGTCCAATCGTTCCACATCGACATCCTCGGAGCGGAGTCGGCCCAGTCCGTCCGGTGGTCCGCCAGCTCTCTCCATTCGCCTCTTCTCTCTTCTTCTCTGTCCAACAGTCTGTTGCGAACAAGGGAGCTCACGTATCGGTCCAATCGTTCCACATCGACCTCATCGGAGCGGAGTCGGACCAGTCCGTCCGGTGGTCCGCCAGCTCTCTCCATTCGCCTCTTCTCTCTTCTTCTCTGTCCAACAGTCTGTTGCGAACAAGGGAGCTCACGTATCGGTCCAATCGTTCCACATCGACATCCTCGGAGCGGAGTCGGCCCAGTCCGTCCGGTGGTCCGCCAGCTCTCTCCATTCGCCTCTTCTCTCTTCTTCTCTGTCCAACAGTCTGTTGCGAACAAGGGAGCTCACGTATCGGTCCAATCGTTCAACATCGACATCCTCGGAGCGGAGTCGGCCCAGTCCGTCCGGTGGTCCGCCAGCTCTCTCCATTCGCCTCTTCTCTCTTCTTCTCTGTCCAACAGTCTGTTGTGAACAAGGGAGCTCACGTATCGGTCCAATCGTTCCACATCGACATCCTCGGAGCGGAGTCGGCCCAGTCCGTCCGGTGGTCCGCCAGCTCTCTCCATTCGCCTCTTCTCTCTTCTTCTCTGTCCAACAGTCTGTTGCGAACAAGGGAGCTCACGTATCGGTCCAATCGTTCCACATCGACCTCATCGGAGCGGAGTCGGCCCAGTCCGTCCGGTGGTCCGCCAGCTCTCTCCATTCGCCTCTTCTCTCTTCATCTCTGTCCAACAGTCTGTTGCGAACAAGGGAGCTCACGTATCGGTCCAATCGTTCAACATCGACATCCTCGGAGCGGAGTCGGCCCAGTCCGTCCGGTGGTCCGCCAGCTCTCTCCATTCGCCTCTTCTCTCCTCTTCTCTGTGCAACAGTCTGTTGTGAACAAGGGAGCTCACGTATCGGTCCAATCGTTCCACATCGACATCCTCGGAGCGGAGTCGGCCCAGTCCGTCCGGTGGTCCGCCAACTCTCTCCATTCGCCTCTTCTCTCTTCTTCTCTGTCCAACAGTCTGTTGCGAACAAGGGAGCTCACGTATCGGTCCATTCGTTCCACATCGACATCCTCGGAGCGGAGTCGGCCCAGTCCATCCGGTGGTCCGCCAGCTCTCTCCATTCGCCTCTTCTCTCTTCTTCTCTGTCCAACAGTCTGTTGCGAACAAGGGAGCTCACGTATCGGTCCATTCGTTCCACATCGACATCCTCGGAGCGGAGTCGTCCCAGTCCGTCCGGTGGTCCGCCAGCTCTCTCCATTCGCGTCTTCTCTCTTCTTCTCTGTCCAACAGTCTGTTGTGAACCACGGAGCTCACGTATCGGTCCAATCGTTCCACATCGACATCCTCGGAGCGGAGTCGGCCCAGTCCGTCCGGTGGTCCGCCAGCTCTCTCCATTCGCCTCTTCTCTCTTCTTCTCTGTCCAACAGTCTGTTGCGAACAAGCGAGCTCACGTATCGGTCCAATCGTTCCACATCGACATCCTCGGAGCGGAGTCGGCCCAGTCCGTCCGGTGGTCCGCCAGCTCTCTCCATTCGCCTCTTCTCTCCTCTTCTCTGTGCAACAGTCTGTTGTGAACAAGGGAGCTCACGTATCGGTCCAATCGTTCCACATCGACATCCTCGGAGCGGAGTCGACCCAGTCCGTCCGGTGGTCCGCCAGCTCTCTCCATTCGCCTCTTCTCTCTTCTTCTCTGTCCAACAGTCTGTTGCGAACAAGGGAGCTCACGTATCGGTCCAATCGTTCTACATCGACATCCTCGGAGCGGAGTCGGCCCAGTCCGTCCGGTGGTCCGCCAGCTCTCTCCATTCGCCTCTTCTCTCTTCTTCTCTGTCCAACAGTCTGTTGTGAACAAGGGAGCTCACGTATCGGTCCAATTGTTCCACATCGACATCCTCGGAGCGGAGTCGGCCCAGTCCATCCGGTGGTCCGCCAGCTCTCTCCATTCGCCTCTTCTCTCTTCTTCTCTGTCCAACAGTCTGTTGCGAACAAGGGAGCTCACGTATCGGTCCAATCGTTCCACATCGACCTCATCGGAGCGGAGTCGGCCCAGTCCGTCCGGTGGTCCGCCAGCTCTCTCCATTCGCCTCTTCTCTCTTCTTCTCTGTCCAACAGTCTGTTGTGAACAAGGGAGCTCACGTATCGGTCCAATCGTTCCACATCGACATCCTCGGAGCGGAGTCGGCCCAGTCCGTCCGGTGGTCCGCCAGCTCTCTCCATTCGCCTCTTCTCTCTTCTTCTCTGTCCAACAGTCTGTTGCGAACAAGGGAGCTCACGTATCGGTCCAATCGTTCCACATCGACCTCATCGGAGCGGAGTCGGACCAGTCCGTCCGGTGGTCCGCCAGCTCTCTCCATTCGCCTCTTCTCTCTTCTTCTCTGTCCAACAGTCTGTTGCGAACAAGGGAGCTCACGTATCGGTCCAATCGTTCCACATCGACATCCTCGGAGCGGAGTCGGCCCAGTCCGTCCGGTGGTCCGCCAGCTCTCTCCATTCGCCTCTTCTCTCTTCTTCTCTGTCCAACAGTCTGTTGCGAACAAGGGAGCTCACGTATCGGTCCAATCGTTCAACATCGACATCCTCGGAGCGGAGTCGGCCCAGTCCGTCCGGTGGTCCGCCAGCTCTCTCCATTCGCCTCTTCTCTCCTCTTCTCTGTGCAACAGTCTGTTGTGAACAAGGGAGCTCACGTATCGGTCCAATCGTTCCACATCGACATCCTCGGAGCGGAGTCGACCCAGTCCGTCCGGTGGTCCGCCAGCTCACTCCATTCGCGTCTTCTCTCTTCTTCTCTGTGCAACAGTCTGTTGTGAACAAGGGAGCTCACGTATCGGTCCAATCGTTCCACATCGACATCCTCGGAGCGGAGTCGGCCAAGTCCGTCCGGTGGTCCGCCAGCTCTCTCCATTCGCCTCTTCTCTCTTCTTCTCTGTCCAACAGTCTGTTGCGAACAAGGGAGCTCACGTATCGGTCCAATCGTTCTACATCGACATCCTCGGAGCGGAGTCGGCCCAGTCCGTCCGGTGGTCCGCCAGCTCTCTCCATTCGCCACTTCTCTCTTCTTCTCTGTCCAACAGTCTGTTGTGAACAAGGGAGCTCACGTATCGGTCCAATCGTTCCACATCGACATCCTCGGAGCGGAGTCGGCCCAGTCCGTCCGGTGGTCCGCCAGCTCTCTCCATTCGCCTCTTCTCTCTTCTTCTCTGTCCAACAGTCTGTTGCGAACAAGGGAGCTGACGTATCGGTCCAATCGTTCCACATCGACCTCATCGGAGCGGAGTCGGCCCAGTCCGTCCGGTGGTCCGCCAGCTCTCTCCATTCGCCTCTTCTCTCTTCATCTCTGTCCAACAGTCTGTTGCGAACAAGGGAGCTCACGTATCGGTCCAATCGTTCAACATCGACATCCTCGGAGCGGAGTCGGCCCAGTCCGTCCGGTGGTCCGCCAGCTCTCTCCATTCGCCTCTTCTCTCCTCTTCTCTGTGCAACAGTCTGTTGTGAACAAGGGAGCTCACGTATCGGTCCAATCGTTCCACATCGACATCCTCGGAGCGGAGTCGGCCCAGTCCGTCCGGTGGTCCGCCAGCTCTCTCCATTCGCCTCTTCTCTCTTCTTCTCTGTCCAACAGTCTGTTGCGAACAAGGGAGCTCACGTATCGGTCCAATCGTTCCACATCGACCTCATCGGAGCGGAGTCGGCCCAGTCCGTCCGGTGGTCCGCCAGCTCTCTCCATTCGCCTCTTCTCTCTTCATCTCTGTCCAACAGTCTGTTGCGAACAAGGGAGCTCACGTATCGGTCCAATCGTTCAACATCGACATCCTCGGAGCGGAGTCGGCCCAGTCCGTCCGGTGGTCCGCCAGCTCTCTCCATTCGCCTCTTCTCTCCTCTTCTCTGTGCAACAGTCTGTTGTGAACAAGGGAGCTCACGTATCGGTCCAATCGTTCCACATCGACATCCTCGGAGCGGAGTCGGCCCAGTCCGTCCGGTGGTCCGCCAACTCTCTCCATTCGCCTCTTCTCTCTTCTTCTCTGTCCAACAGTCTGTTGCGAACAAGGGAGCTCACGTATCGGTCCATTCGTTCCACATCGACATCCTCGGAGCGGAGTCGGCCCAGTCCATCCGGTGGTCCGCCAGCTCTCTCCATTCGCCTCTTCTCTCTTCTTCTCTGTCCAACAGTCTGTTGTGAACCACGGAGCTCACGTATCGGTCCAATCGTTCCACATCGACATCCTCGGAGCGGAGTCGGCCCAGTCCGTCCGGTGGTCCGCCAGCTCTCTCCATTCGCCTCTTCTCTCTTCTTCTCTGTCCAACAGTCTGTTGCGAACAAGCGAGCTCACGTATCGGTCCAATCGTTCCACATCGACATCCTCGGAGCGGAGTCGGCCCAGTCCGTCCGGTGGTCCGCCAGCTCTCTCCATTCGCCTCTTCTCTCCTCTTCTCTGTGCAACAGTCTGTTGTGAACAAGGGAGCTCACGTATCGGTCCAATCGTTCCACATCGACATCCTCGGAGCGGAGTCGACCCAGTCCGTCCGGTGGTCCGCCAGCTCTCTCCATTCGCCTCTTCTCTCTTCTTCTCTGTCCAACAGTCTGTTGCGAACAAGGGAGCTCACGTATCGGTCCAATCGTTCTACATCGACATCCTCGGAGCGGAGTCGGCCCAGTCCGTCCGGTGGTCCGCCAGCTCTCTCCATTCGCCTCTTCTCTCTTCTTCTCTGTCCAACAGTCTGTTGTGAACAAGGGAGCTCACGTATCGGTCCAATTGTTCCACATCGACATCCTCGGAGCGGAGTCGGCCCAGTCCATCCGGTGGTCCGCCAGCTCTCTCCATTCGCCTCTTCTCTCTTCTTCTCTGTCCAACAGTCTGTTGCGAACAAGGGAGCTCACGTATCGGTCCAATCGTTCCACATCGACCTCATCGGAGCGGAGTCGGCCCAGTCCGTCCGGTGGTCCGCCAGCTCTCTCCATTCGCCTCTTCTCTCTTCTTCTCTGTCCAACAGTCTGTTGTGAACAAGGGAGCTCACGTATCGGTCCAATCGTTCCACATCGACATGCTCGGAGCGGAGTCGGCCCAGTCCGTCCGGTGGTCCGCCAGCTCTCTCCATTCGCCTCTTCTCTCTTCTTCTCTGTCCAACAGTCTGTTGCGAACAAGGGAGCTCACGTATCGGTCCAATCGTTCCACATCGACCTCATCGGAGCGGAGTCGGACCAGTCCGTCCGGTGGTCCGCCAGCTCTCTCCATTCGCCTCTTCTCTCTTCTTCTCTGTCCAACAGTCTGTTGCGAACAAGGGAGCTCACGTATCGGTCCAATCGTTCCACATCGACATCCTCGGAGCGGAGTCGGCCCAGTCCGTCCGGTGGTCCGCCAGCTCTCTCCATTCGCCTCTTCTCTCTTCTTCTCTGTCCAACAGTCTGTTGCGAACAAGGGAGCTCACGTATCGGTCCAATCGTTCAACATCGACATCCTCGGAGCGGAGTCGGCCCAGTCCGTCCGGTGGTCCGCCAGCTCTCTCCATTCGCCTCTTCTCTCCTCTTCTCTGTGCAACAGTCTGTTGTGAACAAGGGAGCTCACGTATCGGTCCAATCGTTCCACATCGACATCCTCGGAGCGGAGTCGACCCAGTCCGTCCGGTGGTCCGCCAGCTCACTCCATTCGCGTCTTCTCTCTTCTTCTCTGTGCAACAGTCTGTTGTGAACAAGGGAGCTCACGTATCGGTCCAATCGTTCCACATCGACATCCTCGGAGCGGAGTCGGCCAAGTCCGTCCGGTGGTCCGCCAGCTCTCTCCATTCGCCTCTTCTCTCTTCTTCTCTGTCCAACAGTCTGTTGCGAACAAGGGAGCTCACGTATCGGTCCAATCGTTCTACATCGACATCCTCGGAGCGGAGTCGGCCCAGTCCGTCCGGTGGTCCGCCAGCTCTCTCCATTCGCCTCTTCTCTCTTCTTCTCTGTCCAACAGTCTGTTGTGAACAAGGGAGCTCACGTATCGGTCCAATCGTTCCACATCGACATCCTCGGAGCGGAGTCGGCCCAGTCCGTCCGGTGGTCCGCCAGCTCTCTCCATTCGCCTCTTCTCTCTTCTTCTCTGTCCAACAGTCTGTTGCGAACAAGGGAGCTCACGTATCGGTCCAATCGTTCCACATCGACCTCATCGGAGCGGAGTCGGCCCAGTCCGTCCGGTGGTCCGCCAGCTCTCTCCATTCGCCTCTTCTCTCTTCATCTCTGTCCAACAGTCTGTTGCGAACAAGGGAGCTCACGTATCGGTCCAATCGTTCAACATCGACATCCTCGGAGCGGAGTCGGCCCAGTCCGTCCGGTGGTCCGCCAGCTCTCTCCATTCGCCTCTTCTCTCCTCTTCTCTGTGCAACAGTCTGTTGTGAACAAGGGAGCTCACGTATCGGTCCAATCGTTCCACATCGACATCCTCGGAGCGGAGTCGGCCCAGTCCGTCCGGTGGTCCGCCAACTCTCTCCATTCGCCTCTTCTCTCTTCTTCTCTGTCCAACAGTCTGTTGCGAACAAGGGAGCTCACGTATCGGTCCATTCGTTCCACATCGACATCCTCGGAGCGGAGTCGGCCCAGTCCATCCGGTGGTCCGCCAGCTCTCTCCATTCGCCTCTTCTCTCTTCTTCTCTGTCCAACAGTCTGTTGCGAACAAGGGAGCTCACGTATCGGTCCATTCGTTCCACATCGACATCCTCGGAGCGGAGTCGTCCCAGTCCGTCCGGTGGTCCGCCAGCTCTCTCCATTCGCGTCTTCTCTCTTCTTCTCTGTCCAACAGTCTGTTGTGAACCACGGAGCTCACGTATCGGTCCAATCGTTCCACATCGACATCCTCGGAGCGGAGTCGGCCCAGTCCGTCCGGTGGTCCGCCAGCTCTCTCCATTCGCCTCTTCTCTCTTCTTCTCTGTGCAACAGTCTGTTGCGAACAAGGGAGCTCACGTATCGGTCCAATCGTTCCACATCGACATTCTCGGAGCGGAGTCGGCCCAGTCCGTCCGGTGGTCCGCCAGCTCTCTCCATTCGCGTCTTCTCTCTTCTTCTCTGTCCAACAGTCTGTTGCGAACAAGGGAGCTCACGTATCGGTCCAATCGTTCCACATCGACATCCTCGGAGCGGAGTCGGCCCAGTCCGTCCGGTGGTCCGCCAGCTCTCTCCATTCGCCTCTTCTCTCTTCTTCTCTGTCCAACAGTCTGTTGCGAACAAGGGAGCTCACGTATCGGTCCATTTGTTCAACATCGACATCCTCGGAGCGGAGTCGGCCCTGTCCGTCCGGTGGTCCGCCAGCTCTCTCCATTCGCCTCTTCTCTCCTCTTCTCTGTGCAACAGTCTGTTGTGAACAAGGGAGCTCACGTATCGGTCCAATCGTTCCACATCGACATCCTCGGAGCGGAGTCGGCCCAGTCCGTCCGGTGGTCCGCCAACTCTCTCCATTCGCCTCTTCTCTCTTCTTCTCTGTCCAACAGTCTGTTGCGAACAAGGGAGCTCACGTATCGGTCCATTCGTTCCACATCGACATCCTCGGAGCGGAGTCGGCCCAGTCCGTCCGGTGGTCCGCCAGCTCTCTCCATTCGCGTCTTCTCTCTTCTTCTCTGTCCAACAGTCTGTTGTGAACCACGGAGCTCACGTATCGGTCCAATCGTTCCACATCGACATCCTCGGAGCGGAGTCGGCCCAGTCCGTCCGGTGGTCCGCCAGCTCTCTCCATTCGCCTCTTCTCTCTTCTTCTCTGTGCAACAGTCTGTTGCGAACAAGGGAGCTCACGTATCGGTCCAATCGTTCCACAACGACATCCTCGGAGCGGAGTCGGCCCAGTCCGTCCGGTGGTCCGCCAGCTCTCTCCATTCGCGTCTTCTCTCTTCTTCTCTGTCCAACAGTCTGTTGCGAACAAGGGAGCTCACGTATCGGTCCAATCGTTCCACATCGACATCCTCGGAGCGGAGTCGGCCCAGTCCGTCCGGTGGTCCGCCAGCTCTCTCCATTCGCCTCTTCTCTCTTCTTCTCTGTCCAACAGTCTGTTGCGAACAAGGGAGCTCACGTATCGGTCCATTCGTTCCACATCGACATCCTCGGAGCGCAGTCGGCCCAGTCCGTCCGGTGGTCCGCCAGCTCTCTCCATTCGCGTCTTCTCTCTTCTTCTCTGTCCAACAGTCTGTTGTGAACAAGGGAGCTAACGTATCGGTCCAATCGTTCCACATCGACATCCTCGGGGCGGAGTCGGCCCTGTCCGTCCGGTGGTCCGCCAGCTCTCTCCATTCGCGTCTTCTCTCTTCTTCTCTGTCCAACAGTCTGTTGTGAACAAGGGAGCTCACGTATCGGTCCAATCGTTCCACATCGACATCCTCGGGGCGGAGTCGGCCCTGTCCGTCCGGTGGTCCGCCAGCTCTCTCCATTCGCGTCTTCTCTCTTCTTCTCTGTCCAACAAAAGACCGCGCAATCCTTGCTCCCAGACCCAGACGAAAGAACGGCATGCTTCTCATTGGATATCCCACATACAAAGCACCTGTTCGCCTTATTCATAACACAAACATTGCATCTACAAAGAAAGCATTACCTTCGCATTACCTTAGGTGTGGAGCGTTACAGAGAGGCCGTTACATTAGCAGTGAAACGTTACAGAGTGTTACACTCCCCCAGCCACCAAATTTAGACATGTTCTCATGACATTGAGATAATTCGCCAACCCTTCCTGCAATACACAAAGTCCATTCCTGGTGTAAGGTTGCAGTGACAAAGCCTTCCCAAAACAGTAGGAGTCACACTCTGCACCCCGGTGCTACGTAGGCCAGCCTATCCGGTGGTCTCTTTATTCTCAAGAAGTCTGAACCCCTCACCTAATTCTTCAGGTTCAGACACAACTAGGGATACTTCTGGTCTACGTGTCCAGGTCTCCACCGGTATTGCACGTGCCCACCAACGACTCAGAGCCTTCTGTCCAGTGGCCAGCACCCGCCTCAACCCTTGCAGGATACCCCTGCAGCACAGGATATACACAGATAGGCCCCACCCCCAATTTCACCTGACTCAGCGGGAGAAGGTCTGGGAGTTTCTTCCTCAATCACTGGGGAGTTAGCAAAAGACAGCATATATCACGCATTCAGGGCCTCATACTCCGAATCAGTATCCATCCCAGGAGTGGGGTAAGCCCTAACCTCTCTTGCTGTGGGTCCTGAAGTCCCTCAGCGTTTCTGCAGAGTCCAAGTGTAGATGTAGGCTCCAGGTTGGGCTCTGGGTCTACCTGCACCTGTTGTCCAAGAGGCAGCAGTTCCTTTTCCAATGGAGAATATTTACACGCCCATTCCTAACCCTTGGTTTGAGGTTTGGCTTTTGCATCTCCACCACATAGGGCACAGCGGCACAGCGGTCCGCCAACTTGTTTCCCAGGAATCTCCAAGTTCCTTATGAGGGCCCGATCTCCCGGCAGGAGCTGGGAAAACTTCATCTTTGATCGTGTTTCCTTTTTTTTTTCCTTGATTACATTTAGCAGCCGGGATCGCAGCTAATTCATAAGCCCTTTTCAGCTCTCTTCTCGTGTCAGATTGTATGCATTTTTCATACATTAAATTGTGCTTTTGATCATTTGGATATTGTTGGGGAGAGCGACACCTGCGGGAAGCAACGGTGGTCGTTCTTCTGGCACTGAGTGTGGCCCTGTGGATGAGAAGAGTGGGGAAATGAAGAGAGTGACATCATTAGGGGACTCTATAGTAACTGAGGTAGATGGTATGTGGACGCGAAAGTGAAGCATGGGTGGTAGTTCGCTTCAAGGTGCCTGGATCGTGTATATATGGCTATAAAAGTCAAAGGAAGGAGAAGAGAGGATGGGCCTAAAAAACAGAATATAGAAAGTTGGGAAGGAATCTGTGATGCAGTACCTCGATTTTTGGATAATTCGGACGTCTTCCGTGGCAGGTGGGACCTGTACAAAGGCGGCGGATTGCACTTGAATCCGGGGCCTCGGGGAATATTCTTGGGGGCGGATATACACGAGGTGTTTGCTGTGGTTTAGACTAATATGACAGGGGAAATATAACCAGAATAATGGAGCTGAAGACAAGCCAGAAGTTTTACAATTAGATGATGCGTCGGACATGAATGTTAGGAAGTACAAGCCAATATTTGGCTATAAACGCAGACAGCGCGGAGAGTTAAATTATACCACAGAGACACAATTCAAAAGTCCGAATCATGCAGGACTGAACGTGCTGCATTTAAATGCGCGTCGCATTCGGTATAACGCGAACGAATTAGAGCTTTATTGGCATGACATTCTGGGCATCTGTGAGTCATGACTGAAAGAAGGCCATACTTGGGAGATCGAAAAAGAAACTTTGTATCGAAATGAGAAGCGGAAAGTCTTAGGCGGTGTGCATATGTTGGTAAGAGATGGAATGACAGTACATCTTTCGAAAGAGGTGACATAGGGTCAGAGAATATATAATTTTGTGAGTGGAGTTAAGAAACTGCAATGGGTAAAATAAACCATTATGAGATTCACATATAGACCTCTAAAGAGTGTCCAAGATGTGGGGTACGTTTGCAAAGGGAGCTGGAAAAAGTATGTAATAAGTGCAAAAAAAATGTAATGGGTGTTCAAAATTGAAGGGGATTGAGACAACAGGCGTTGGATCGCAACGGAGTGAATTTGTTGAATGCCTATGAGCTGGCTTCTAAGAGAAGCTCGCGCTCGAACCTAATCGGGCAAAGGCTATCTTCGATCGGGTTATGTGTAATAACCTAGGTCTTATTAGGGAGCTTAACTTAAGGAACACTCGGGAGACAATGAGCATAATAGGATTGAACTCAAGCTGAAGTTTGAGAGGCGGAAGGTTAATTCACATGGATCAGTATCGCAATGGAATAAATGGAATCAGAGATGCAGGGAATAGAAACTTGCCCAGGTGGATTGGAGGATTATACTGTTGGGGATGACGGCGGAACCGGGATGGCTGAAATTTGTGCCGTACACAAAGCGCAGGCTTGATAAGTCCCACATAAGAAGATGATCGTTGCTAACAGAGGAAGTTACAGACGAGAGAAAAATAAAGAAAAGCGCATAAAAGGTAACAATAACGAGAGGATTGTCAATAGTCATGTGCCCCATATCTCCAAAAGGTTGTGTTGTCGTTATAGATACTCCAGATGAATTTGACGAGAATGATTCCGGGAATGAAGAGGTAAACATCAGAGGACGGTTTGTATGCTTTCTGACTGCACTCACTGGAACTTCGAAGACTGCGGGGGAATCTTATTGAAACTTGTCGTATATTGAAAGAAACGGATCGTGTGGATGTGGAAAGGTTGTTTTCTATGTTGGGTGCATCACATCTAGAGGGCACAGGCTCACAATTGTGGACTCGAGGGAAGGCGAGATTTCTTTTTTAACCACAGAGCGGTAAATCTGAATGCTCTGCCACAGACTGCAGTGGAGCGACGTCGGTGCATTTATTTAAGGTGGAGGTTGATCGTTTTCTGAGCGGTCAGGTCATCCAGATGATATGGCGAGAAGACGGGTATATGCAGTTGACTTAGATCCAGGATCAGCCATGATACAATGGCGGAGCAGAGCCCCCAATTTGATTGATAGGTACTTTATTAATAAATGCACGTTCAATTTTCCACTCTGCTGTCACCGTGATTTTTAAGTTGGAGGTTGCAATTAAGTGAACTATTTGTAAGTATTCCTCCTCTGGGATACTGTAATGTATATGTAGGGTATATTGGCGGATTCGGAGTGCGCACCCATTTGGTCATGCAGACGGATGTGTGTGGACACGTGGATTTGAACGTGTTAGAGGAGTTGGGGTTCCGTATACAGATACTTTAATAAATAATGAACTTTAAACTTCAGCGTTCTTGCTATTTTTAAAGTGGACTAAACAATCTTGTGAAATGTTTAAAATAACCTTTGCTCTGGGATAAATAATTATACATGTAGGGTCCCATTCGGTTTTGAGAGTGGACAGAGATTTGGCGATATGCACTGCGAAATTGCGTACATACAGATTTGGAAGTGTTGATGAATTTTGGTGGGTGACTAATCTCAAGGTCCTTTTTTATCGATACTCTCATAATAAATGCACATACACCTTTCAACTTTGAAGGAGTGGGCAGCTATTTTGTGAACAGTTTGATACGACTATTGCTTTTGAATAATCTAGTGTGCATGTGGGGTTGTCTATGTGATTGTGGTGCACTTTGATTCTGGGTTGATCGAATTTGGTGATGTGCGCAGATTTAGTGTTGCACAAGGATTTGGCGACGTTAGCAGGTTTAGGGTGTGTTCTCGAATATTCCTGTGCACACGGATTTGCACTTACACCCAGACATGGGCGTGTCGGCCGATCTGGCGTTGCAATCGAAATTTGGGCTGCTTGCGGATTTTTAATGTCGAAACACCCAGTTTCAGATTTTTTTGAAATGATTCTGCTTTGGATTAAACTATAATGCATGTGGCGTTGGCAGTGTGTTTGTGGAGCGCACTGATTTACGGATTGCACAGATTCAGTGCAGTGTCCGGCAAATAAAGGTGCTCACCGATTTGGGAAAACGGAAAAGATTTGTGGTGTCACTGGATTTGCACTTGTGACGTATGTTAAGATTTCATTCACAGAAACGTTCATAATCAATGCACATTGACATTTCATCGGTACTCTTGTGGTTTTATAATGGAGACAGCTATTTTGTGAACTGTGTGAAATGACTATTCCTTTGGGGTACTCCACTGTGCATGTAGGGGTATCAGCGGGCTTGGGGTGCGCACTTACTTGGGATATGAGCAACCCCTTGGATTTGGGGATTCGCACGAATTGGTAGATGACCACAGATTGGAGTGTCTCGGCGTATTTATGGATGCACACGAATTTGGGTGTGTATGCGCATTTGGGACTGTGGCTCTGTCACGTTTACACACATGTAGGTATCTGCACATTCGGATGTATGACGAAACTCGATATTGTTTCAATGAGACAGCTATTTTATGAACTCACTGTAATGATTCTTGTTCAGCGATAATCTCATGTGCATGGCGGGGTGTGGAGGGCAGGTGGTGTCAGCCGGCATGGGGTGCACATATTTGTGTTTGCTTGAGGATTTGGGGGAACACAGGTATTTGGGCTTCCTGTGGATTTGGGTCTGCACGCTCATGTTGGGGTTGTTTCCGGTTTGAGGAAAACTCAGATTTGGGTGTACACATAGATATGGTGCACACGGGTTTGGGGATGCTCACAGAGTTAGGCATTCGTCGGCAAATGCGGGTGTATCGTACTTAGTGGATGCGAAAAGAGTTCGGGATCTGTACGCCAAATAGAGATGCACGCGGTCTTGGGGTGTGCAGAGATTTTGGTGTGTGGTTTCGAATAGTTTGTTGAATTCGGAATGGGAGTGGACAGAGATTCGGGTGCGTCGGCGGGTTTAGGAGTGCGCACGGATTACAGGCGATCTGCGGTGTGATGAATCTCAAGGGGCTTTGAATTTTGAACTTTCTCCTTGATATTGCTTAGAGCAGAGACAGATATTATAAGAATGTTTCTCGCTCTGGGATAATCTAATGTGCACGTGGCGGTGACAGTGGATTTGCGGATGTACTCAGATTTACCTCTGCTGGAGAAGTTGGGAGTGCACACAGATTTGGGGACGTCGGTGTGTTATGTGGTGCACACTGATTTCTGGGTTGCATGTTTGCTGGGTGCTAAGATGGATTTGGGTCTGCGCACATGGTCTGAGGGTGCGTGCGGATTTGGGGATGTGAGCACATTGAGGGGTGTGTTGAAAATGGCTGCGAATGGAAAGGTGTACCTAGAAATGTGACAAACTCAAGGGTGTTTTTTTTATAGATACACTCATGATAATCGAACTTTAAATGTTGAACGCCATTCTTGCTCTATTTTTAAGGTGGAAAAAAACATTTTCTGCAGTGTTTGAAGGGAATCTTTATCTGGGATAATCAATTGTGCATGCGCAGCTGTCAGAGATTTTGGTGATCCATATGCATTTTGTTTTGCACTCGGACTTGGACAGTGCGTGCCGATTTGGGGATTTAGGGGTGTATCAGCGCCTATAGGTGCACAAGGATTAATGGATGCCGATGGATTTTGGGTTTGGCTAGTCTCAAATTTGTATCATTTACGGATACTTAAGTTTGTTCATGCAGTAGCTTTAAGGTGGAGACATTTACATTCTGAACCGTGTCAAATGATAGTTTTGCTGGGATGATCAAATGTGCATATCGGTGTTTCTGTAGATATGGTCACGGATTTGAGGTGTTCACGGATATAGGGATGTCCGCAGATTTTGGGATGTGTCTGCGAATATTTGAATGCACACGGATTTGTAAGGTGTCAGTGCATTTGGAGGTGTGACGAAACTCAAGATTGTTTCATTTATAGATATTTTATTACATGTTTATAATACATGTATAAACTGAACTTTGGCCTTGCTGTTTCTGTAAGGTGGAGGCAGCTATTGTGCGAACTGTTTGAAATGATGTTTATTTTTCCTCTGGGATAACGAATGTGTATATGGGGGTGTCAGCGCGATTGTCGATTAGAAACATAGAAACATAAACATAGAAAACCTACAGCACAATACAGGGCCTTCAGCCCACAAAGCTGCGCCGATCATATCCTTAACTTAGACATTACCTAAGGTTACTTATAGCGCTCTATTTTTCTGAGCTCCATGTATCTGTCCACGACTCACTTAAAAGACCCTATCATATCCGCCTCCGCTACCATCGCCGGCAGCCCATTCGACGCACTCACCACTCTCTGCGTAAAAAACTACCCCTGATATCTCCTGCACCTGCTTCCAAGCACCTTAAAACTGTCCCCTCACGTGCTACCCATTTCAGCCGTGGGAAAGTAAATAGCCTCCGACTTTCACAGGATCAGTGTCTCTCATCATCCTATTCAACTCTATCAGATCACATCTCAACCTCCGTCGTTGCAAGGAAGAAAGGTCGAGCTCACTCAACCTATTCTCATTAGGCATGCTCCCCAATCAAAGCAACATCCTTGTAAGTCTCCTCTGCACCCTTTTTCTATGGTTTCCACGACTTCCCTGTAGTGAGGCGACCGAAATTGAGCACTGTACTCCAAGTGGGGTCTGAACAGGGCCCTATATAACTGCAACATTAAACTCGGCGTTAAATTCCTAAACTCAATCCTGCGATTGATAAAGGCCAATGCAACCGTATGCCTTCTTAACCACAGAGTCAATCTGTGCAGCAGCTTTCAGTGTCCTACGGACGCGGACCCCTAAGATCCCTCTGATCTTCCACACGACCAAGTGTCTTACCGTTAATATCATATTCTGCCGTAATATTTGACCTACCGAAATGAACCATCTCACACTTTGTGATGAACTGCATCTGCCACTTGCCAATCACGTTTAGCATCCTATCAATGTCCGCTGTGACGTCTGACTGTCCTCCACACTATCCACAATACCTCCAACCTTTATGTCATCAGCTAATTTAGTAACTCATCCCCTCACATCTTCATCCAGGTCATTTAAAAAACTCACAAAGTGTGGGGGTCCCAGAACAGATCCCTGTGGCAGACCACTTGTGACCGACCTCTATGCAGAATATGACCCATCTGCAACTCAGTTTTTGCCTTCTGTGGGCAAGCCAGTTCTAAAGCCCCATGGATTCCATGCCTCCTTACTTTCTCAATAAGCGTTTGGTGGAGTCCCTCGTCAAATGCACGGCCACTGTTGCTTCACCCAGGTAGGCCGTCCCCCAACAGTATTCAAGCTATACTTATTGTCAAGGTGAAAAGCAACATGGGTGCTCTCTAGTCTCTGATCCTGCCTTTCCCTCTCCAGACGGTTACCCACTTATCTGATTCCCTAGGACTCGGTGCGTCTACCTGCACATATCACCTACTCACTTTTCCTGAACAGACAAACGTCTTTGAGTTGCATCTACAATTCCCTAACACGGTCCCTAAGTACTTCCCACATGTGACACCGAGCACAGAATAACGGCCTCACGCACTTTTTTTCCTGTCTGTATTCTACACAGTCAACCTACCTCGCCTCAACCCGTTATCGCCGAAGCCCCATTGAAGCAAAGCCTTCCTATTCCCTTTCTCTCTACTCTGTCGCCCGCTCGCCTGACGTCCGCTCTCTAAAGTTTTCTCCTTTTAAACTCTTCTCACTCTTCTCCCTGGCTGACGTCCACTCGCTTGCTCAGTCGCGAAGAAGTAAACCGCTGAAAAAGTAGACGTCTTCTTTTAAACTCTTATCGCTGTTTTCATAGGCTGACGTGCCCGGGCTTGCGCAGTTGTTCGCCGATCAAAACTGCTGAAGAAATTTCAAAGGATTCAAAGCTTTCAAAGGTAAGAATAATGTCAGAGAAATGTGTATAATATAAATCCTGAAAATACTTTTCTTCGCAAACATCGACCAAAACAGAGGTCTGCACCAAAGCATTATACCACAGATGTAATGATTGTTAAAACCCGCCAGCAACCCCTCCCCCCCCCCCCCCCCCCCGTCCCACGCGCAAGCGGCAGCTAAGGAACGATTCCCTTCCCCGTCAGTAAACAAAGCATCGGGGCCTCCCTCTGCGCACTCAAGCGTGTAGCAAAGAATCAATAAGGACAGAGACTTGCTGTACCTCAAAGACTACTCGTTTATCGTGTAAGTCGACATTCCATAGGCTCTTTCTCCCTAATAAGGGAAAAAAAACGTGTCACTGTGAGAGGGGAGACATAACAAACGAATCCGGGTTTACGGATTTGCGAATGTGCACAGACTTCAAGATATGTCATCGAATATAGAGATTATCATCGATATGGGTGTGCACACTGATAACGGAGTGTCGGTGAGTGAGGGGTCCTGACGCGTTTCAAAATTGTTTTTAACAATTGTTAAAATTGTAACAATGTTTAACATCGTTCTTGCGGTATCTTTAAGGTGAAGTGTTTGAAATTATTCTTTCTCTGGGATAAGCAATTTTGCATATGGGTCAATCTGTTGGTTTGGGGTTGTACACAAATTTGGAGTGCACACGGATTAGGCGTTGCTGAAGGATTATGTTGCGCTTCGGGATTTATGGGTGTGCGCAGATTCAGGGGAACGACGGCGAATATAGGTGCACACGAACTTTTGTCTGTGAGTTTCGGGGATAGTGACAAATCTCAAAGGTGTTTCATTTATATAAAACTGTAATAATATTTGCACTTTGAGCACAGTTTTTTATTTTTGTCTTTGTTTTTATTATTATTATTATTATTATTATTATTATTATTATTATTATTATTATTATTATTATTATTATTATTATTATTATTATTATTCTAATGTGAGCCGGATATTTTAGAATTATTTGAAATAATTGTTGCTCAAGGATAATCTAATCTGCACTTGTGTGATCATGAGATGCAAAGACAGAGTGGACAGCCGGTATTTTGCCCTGAAGTTGAAGTGTCTAATATCAGATGGCATGTATTCAATTTGAAAGGGGGAACAGTACCTCATAAGTCCTTTTTACCCCGCTTTTTATTTACTTTGTAATTTCGTGTAATTCTGTATATTTTTTCCCTCACCGTTGCTGTAAGAATAATCAACCTAAAAAAGCCGTAGTTCTAAACTTGACTCGGAATGTTTTCATACGCATAGTGGTGAGTATCTGGAATGAATGCCAGGGATTGTGCGTGAGGCAGATGCGATACCGGCTATTAGATACACATGAGTATGTGGAGAATGGAGGGCTGTGGACCTTCTGTGGGCAGAAGGGATTAGTGTGACATGCAATGATCAGTTCAGTTGGTTCTGATCAACATAGGGCCCATGCTGTACTGTTCTATGCTGGTAGGAAAACTGTTGGAATGCTGTGTGCATATCTGATCGACCGCCTCCGGAAGTTTGCGAATAACCCAGAAAGGCGGTGCAAAGATTCATAGATTCGTTAGCAGGAACTGGAGGACTCGGCTCAGAAGGGGACTGTGCACTGATGCCAAAACTGAGGGTGATGGAACATTGGTTCTTTCCTCTGCCTCCGCAGACCCTCTGTCATGGTGCAATTGTACGACAATGTAAGGGTTGACAAATGACACAAAATGTTCATAACAGAAAGTGTTGCGCATAGCTCACAAACACGTTTTGAATCGCAACTACAACTGCCACTGTTCACCATGCAAGATAGATAGATAGATACTTTATTCATCCCCATGGGGAAATTCAACTTTTTTCCAATGTCCCGTACACTTGTTGTAGCAAAACTAATTACATACAATACTTAACTCAGTAAAAAAAATATATGATATGCATCTAAATCACCATCTCAAAAAGCATTAATAATAGCTTTAAAAAGTTCTTAAGTCCTGGCGGTAGAATTGTAAAGCCTAATGGCATTGGGGAGTATTGACCTCTTCATCCTGTCTGAGGAGCATTGCATCGATAGTAACCTGTCGCTGAAACTGCTTCTCTGTCTCTGGATGGTGCTATGTAGAGGATGTTCAGAGTTTTCCATAATTGACCGTAGCCTACTCAGCGCCCTTCGCTCAGCTACCGATGTTAAACTCTCCAGTACTTTGCCCACGACAGAGCCCGCCTTCCTTACCAGCTTATTAAGACGTGAGGCGTCCCTCTTCTTAATGCTTCCTCCCCAACACGCCACCACAAAGAAGAGGGCGCTCTCCACAACTGACCTATAGAACATGTTCAGCATCTCACTACAGACATTGAATGACGCCAATCTTCTTAGGAAGTACATTCGACTCTGTGCCTTCCTGCACAAGGCATCTGTGTTGGCAGTCCAGTCAAGCTTCTCGTCTAACTGTACTCCCAGATACTTGTAGGTCTTAACCTGCTCCACACATTCTCCATTAATGATCACTGGCTCCATATGAGGCCTAGATCTCCTCAGCTTTAGTAGAACTAGCAATCTCAAGTTTGCTGCCTGAGCGACATTATAACGAACGCAAGAATAGCAGGATCAGACATATTAAATTAATCCTGGCTAAGGGACTGGTGTAGAGGGCAGGGCTTAAAGTTCCCAGGTCATCGGGGCCTCATCTGCGCTACATTCGACCTGCAGAAAAAGGATGGGTTCCACCTGAACCCAAATGGGACCAATTTCCGAGCAGGCAGGTTTAATGGCGCTGTTCGGGATGGTTTAACCTAATTTGGCAGGGGGATGGGAACCGGAGTGATAGGGCTGAAGAACGGGGAAACAGAAAGATAGCGTACAGCGGAGATGGGAACCGGAGTGACAGGGCTGAAGAACTGGAAAACAGAAAGATAGCGTACAGCGGAGATGACAGAAAAGACATCCAAGAGCTGAGGCATAATCACAGCCAGTGGGATGCGTTACAGGTCAATAGAAGCGTTGTGTCCTTAAAACAGAAAGAAACAAAAACTGCACCAGGAAAGTTATATTTGAATACACGCAGCCTGAAAGAAAATGGACGATCTGGAAATTCAGCTACAGACAGCCAAGTATGACGTTGTGGCCATCTCTGAAACTTGCCTAAAGGAAGGCCGCCGTTACGTGCTGACCGTTCAAGGATATGCTGTGTATAGGAAAGTTAATTAATAGGCAGAGGGTGTGGTCTGTCAATCTGTATTGTTACGTATTCAGGCAACAATAAATATATATGAGTTAGGCAAGGGTTTTTATAACAAATAACACGTTTATTAAACACTGAAAACAAACCCCCTCAAAAGTAAACAAACTCAAACGTAACCGGAAAACAGCTGCTGTGAGACAGCGTAAACAGTTCTTAATAGCGTTGCAGTCCAAACAGTCTTTAAAGCGGTATTGAAAAAAAAGTTCTTTAAAGCGGTATGCCGAAAGTTCAAAAGCTCACAGTCCTTTTAAAAGGAGAGACATTTTAAAGCGATTTAAATTCTCTTCCACGTCGATGTCCTTCGATTCCCCCGGCGTCGAACTTTCCCACGAAGAATTTTATGGAATATAACGGCTAAAAGGCACTAACCTCTTCTTCCACACTCTGTCCTCAATCTCCCGCTATCCCAGCGGAGATTAACACGAGAACAGTCAACGAAGTCCTTCCGAATGAGGATCAAATAAGGTCGAGACCAATCCACCGTCGAAAATCGATTCTCCTCGATTTTTATCATCCAAACTTTTATCTTCACTCTCCACAGTAAAGAAACTGTTGGCGATGACCTTTTAAACTTTAGGCATTATATAAAACTTCATTTTTCAACTAAACTGCGTCATCACATTAAATCACGCAGGGACATGAAGTCAGCTTGGCAAATCCCGTCACGAACTGCCCCACCTGACAGGGTAGGTCTTCCTTTTATACCTTGTAAAAAAAAACCTGTCACATGACCTCTACTGGCGGGAAAATGACATCACTCCACCATCACAAGACCATTACCTCAAGTCCAGTACAACTTCAACCCCAGTCACGTGACAAGGGTACCACTGTCACGTGTCACGGGTACGTAACAGTATAAGAATATTAAATCATTAGAAAGGGATGACATAGGTACAGGAAGTGTAGAGAACCCTATGGGTTGATTTAACAAAGGACAAGGGTAAAACCCCAATGGCAGTTGTCATCAGGCATCCAAACAACAACTGGGGTGTTGAGTACAAATTATAGCGGAAGACCAACGTGATGATAATTGTTAGAGACTTTAACATGAAACTGGATTGGGAAAACCAGGCCTGTACTGGACCTCAAGACGGAGAACTTGTAGGATGTCTGAGTGGCATTTTAGAACAGCTTGTTGTTAAGCCTACTCGGGGATCTGTTGTGGTAGATAGGGTATTGTACAACAATCCGGAGGTGATAAGGAGGTTAAGGTTAAGGAACACTTAAGTAGTATTCACAATATGAACTTATTCACTTTGAAATTTGAGTGGAAGAAGGAACTGAATTCCTATGTGTTGGTATTTCAGTGGAATAAGGGAAATTACAATAGCATGAGAAGGGAACCGACCAAGGTTGACTGGGAAGAAAACTTAGCAGGAAGGACAGCAGATCAGCAACGGTTTATTCCAAATAAGATGAAATTTTCGAACGGAAGAAGGACAATACCATGGTTGATAAGTGAAGTCAGAAAGTGAAAGCAAAAGAGAGGGGTTACAAGCTCCTATATTTTTTTCAGAACCAGGATCCAGGGATAAAAGGTTAGCCTCAAAAATCAATTTAATCGATCCGGGAGGTAAGGTGCAACAAGGATGTCTCTGGATGCTGAGGCCAGTGAGTTGTGGGCAACAGCTGTAAACAGCTGTTATGCTACTGTAAGAGAACAAACTCAAAATGCTGAAGGAACTCAGCAGACCAGGCAGCAACCAGGGAGAACACAATTCTGACAGACACCATTCATCAGGCCTGATCTTTTCCCAGAAGTAGGAGAATAGAAAATTTTACAGGAAAGCAGCTGAAATGAAATGCATCACAACATTTATTTATAACGATTATTGAGTTTCAAAATCCGAATCAGCGGGTATGTCACCCCTTTCTTCAGTTCCTCTCGAAATTTGCTCTGGGTCAGGGCGTAAATACACGTGTTGGTGCAGGAGCTGAGAACCTGTAGCATCCCCGCTGTCGTTTCTGTGATGTAACGGGGATCGGTGACAGAATAACCAGAACTCATTGAAATCCCTTGATAGATATATAATACCACCTGTGTTATCCACAACAATATGAAACTACCGGTAATGCTGAAGAGTAGAACGATGGCCTTGCGTCGGTTTTCCACCTCCCTGTCCTTGTCATTCTCTCCGCTCCTTTGTCCCTTCAGCCTCCTGCGGGCACGACTGGCCGTTAAAATCCTTCTGACAGTCAGAACATTGAACAGCAAAATCAGAAAGAATGCGACACAAGGGGTTAAAATCCGGTGTAACAACTCAAATGCCGCCCAGGACGGAGAGTTAACGAAGCTCGGTTTGTAAGCACAATCCCAGGGAAGACCATTAATTATTAGAACATGCTCCAATGTAAAGCTCCAGGGGACACTCTCCAAACAGGCCAGCACACTCACTGTCCCGATAACCACAGCTGCCGTTCTCTCGGTGCAATATTTTGTTTTCAGCTTCTCACAGCAAATAGCCACAAATCGATCGACGGTGAAAGCGACAGTCAGCCAGCCAGAGGTCGCAGTGCTCGCAAAAATCAACCAAAAACAGAGTTTGCACACGGGAGTGAAGAACAAGAATGATTGGGGAAAATAAATCTTCGCTGTCCACCTCAGCAGCGGATCGGAAATAACGACCAGGAGATCGGCCGCTGCCATTCCCACCATGTAGCGAGTGACACATTTGGAGAGACCGCACGTTCCTCGGGACAGGATCACAATCGCCACCAAGTTCGCTGGAAGAGAAACAGAAACAGCAAGTTTAGAACTTTCTGATCAGAAACTAATGTAGCAGCGTGAGGGGATTCTGTAATATTTCACCGTTTTGCTGCACTTAGTGGTGTTCAAGCAGGTGTTCAGAGCTGCTAGAGTCATGGACGGAGTTTACACGGTAAAACAGAGTGAATGTGATCTCAATACCGATTCCTTACTGATCCCCGAAATATGAAGTGTTAGCGGAAAGCTAAAGACTCCTCAGAATCAATACTGGATCATTTTCCACCGTTGCCTTCCACGTCCCGAAAGGATGGAACGAATACGTGGAGGGATTCTTCCATTTGAGAATCATCAACATCCTTGGTGCTTCCGTTCAGCAACAGAACAGTCAAAGGGCGGAACAAAAACAGGAAATGCTGAAAACACATCCAGGCCAAATGGAATAAGTGGGAAAAAAAGCTCGTGTCTCTTCTGAGAAATATTCCCTGAGGATCCCCGAATATGAGAGTGTTACTCGCTTCTATTTCCAAACCAAGTTGCTGGTGCTTCGTCCTTCCAGCATTCTCCGTGTTTGTTTCCTATTCCAGCATTTGTCAGTTCACTCATTACAACAGAACATTGACTGATTCCAGCAAATAAAGCGCATTCTAACAAACCTCACAGACAAACATGACATGCCCCACTAAATCCCTCACAGGGGTTAAGGAAGAGGAATTCAACGTCCAGCACCAAGCTCAATGCCGTAATCATATGTCGATAATAGTGTCAAATATAGATATAGTAGAATGTATTTCACAATATAGATAACTATGAAGCAACACGTCTGTCGTGCTAAATGGCGGAACAAATCATAGCGCACAGATTCAGTAAAAATCCACACGTTTTATTCCACAACATGGAACTACTCACATTTGCTGAAGTGCTACTACCTGTCAATGGTTTGATTGATAAACCTATTTCAGATAACCGCTCACATACAAATGCAGACAATCAATTGGTAAACACAATGTGAGTAAATGCTGTTTAGCTGCTATAAGACCAAAAGTAAAGAAGCTCGAACATCACATTATTGAGAAACAGCTAGACTCTTTGAATTGCGCTGATGGTTACCGATCCATTTGTTTCTAGATCCAAATCGCAGACTCCACATCCCAATCCTTACACTCCATTCTTGAAATGCCGAATATTGGGACTGGACATGCGGCGGTGGAAACCAGCGATAGAAACATTCACGATATTGGAATTAAATGTCAATTCTCCTGTGGCTCTGACACTGCAACTTACCGGGAATTCCAAAGGCTGAAATGAAAGGATAGTAAATGTCCTCTATCCGCCAAACGACTGGATACACCATTTCAGGGAGAATCTGTGACTCTGTTGTTTCTGAATTCACAGCTCCGGCAAGAAACTCTGATCTGATGCATTCAGAACGGCGCTATTTATACAGACGATCAGTCTCCAGAGATACGGTTATACCCCTGACTGACTTTATTTGTTAAAGATACATGAACAAACAACTTAATTCAATACCACTGTCGCTCACGTAAATATTTGGCCGGTTGAATACAAATAGAGCAAATTTCCTGGCCATTACCTCAGTATTGCTCATCTGGTGAAAATAATGCCGAAGCTCTGATTACAAAGACGGATCTTTGTCAGAGTGTAGCTGCATTTTCAGATTTCAGGTTTGTTGTTAGCTAATCACTTATCTGTAAACGGAGTTCATCGACAGCGCCCGACATATTACTTCAGTCCCTGTAGTTACCCATTTCGTACTGTGCCTCATTCCTTCAATAGCCTCCTGGCTGCATACACACGCACGCACACTCAAGCACACACAGATACAGACACACACTCATAGACACACACACACACACACACACACACACACACACACACACACACACACACACACACACACACACACACACACACACACACACACACGCACACACACACACAATAAAGTCGGGATGGCAACGCTCGGATGTCCTTGTTGCTGTTGGACAAACATGAGAAATTCTGCGGACGCTGAAAATACAAGGGAATACACACAAAGAGCTGAAAAAATGTCTGCTGATATCTTCCAGCATTTTGTTATGTTGCTGATGTTATAGAATTTTATCAACATCTCAAGTCTACCTGACGTAAAACGAAATTTGAGAAGGAATGTTTCAATCTGCAAAAGAATGGGCAGACCGTTTAAATAATGAAAAAGTAAACAGAACTCTAAATTGGGAGATGCACAGATACAGGTCGACTGGAAGTGAATGAAAGAAGGACAAGCGTCAGATACGGTGTTGTTTATGTGTGTGCGTTAGTGAGTGTATGTGTGTTTATGCGCGTGTGGTTCGGTGTCTGTGCCTGTGTTTTTGCACCTGTGGGTCTGTGTGTGTGGGGTGTGGGTGTGTTTGTGGGTATGTGTCTGTCTGTCTGAGTGTGTGAGAGAGTCTGGGAGTCTGAGTGTCTGACAGTCAAACAGTCTGAGATTCTGATAGTCAGATTGACCGACAAGTGAACAGACAGACAGCCAGAGACAGAGAAGTAGAGTGTAGGATTGTAATGTTCCTCATGTACTCCTCGGCTCCTGTTTCACTCGAATATATGTGCAGGCCAGCTCGTTGGGTGTATTAATGGCAGAGCCTTATATATCCTTGATTGCCCATGGCATTCAAGTTTGCGGAGAGAAGGTCGAGGAATGGGGCTGAGGACGTGAAATGCATCAGCCATGATTGAACGGCGGAATAGACCCGATGAGCCATGTGACCTAAAACTGCTCTTATGCCATATTTGAGAACTCACCTTTAAATCCGTGTGCATCCCCAAATCCATGTTCACAAGATAGCAGTGCGCACGCCTTATTCTCCGGCACTGTTAAATTTCTGCGCGTCCCAATTCAGTACGAACCCAAAACCGCTGACATCCCGACATGCACGTTAGAATAATTTAAAGAATTCATAAAATGGATGCCTCGACATTAAAGTTCGCACACAGCCCAAAATCCATTGCAAATCCAGATCCGCCGACACGCCCAGATCTTTATCGACTCCAACTCCGTGTTTACACCCACCTGTACACATCCCCAAATGCATGTACACCTCAGATATGTGCAGCACCTCAAATAAGAGCGCACCCTAAAACACATGCGAGTATCACAGCCGCGGTGAAACCAACTTGCACATTAGGTTATCCCAGAATAAAAACAATTTTAAATAGCTCTTGTCAAATTTCAAATTACGTATATTATTCACGTGATCCAAATGAAACAACTTTGTGATTCGGCACACCCCCAAACTCGCAGACACCCCAAATACGTGAGAAAACCGTGAGAACCTCCAAATGCGAATGCATTCCCATATCTTTGCACATCAAAACCGTGGACACACACATGCAAACTAGATTATCTCAAATGAATAATCTTAAAATCTGTGTACAACGAGTCCCACAAATGGGATCTCAGCGTGTTTTCGGGTGCGCGTTGATTTGGTAACGCACACCAATTCGAGGATGCACATGTATTTGGAGAGGTACGCAGATTTGTGGTTGCCTTTTCGGTCATGGGCGGATTTTGGTCCACAGAGATTTGGGTGAGTTGGCGGATCAAGGTTAGCAGACGGATCTTTGGTAGCATGCGGATTATTAATGTTCAGGCTGCCATTGTCTCATGTGTTGCTCCAAAAAACTCTCATGTGCCTGTGGCGGAGTCCGCGGGTTTGGGGCGTGCACTGAATTGGCGACTGAGCAATTTTAGTTTTTGTCGTCGAAAATGGGTTGCACACGGTGTTGGGGTTCATAAGGATCTCGGGATGTGCATGGATTTAGGGGCGATCTCTCATAAAGGGTTGCAAATTGATCAGGTATTGTGCTCGGATAGGGGTGCGCACCTATTGGGTATAGCAGATTTAGTGTAGTTGACGAATATGTGAGCCTCCACGTTTTTGTGGGTGCATATAGAATTGGGGTGATCTGGCTGTGACGTGAGTAGGGCGTGTTTATTTTATGTCAAGACAGCCATTAACTGTTTGAACTGATTATCCACCTGGGTCAACTAATATGTTTGTAGGGTTTTCACCGAATTGGGATACACATGCATTTTCTGGTGCGCTCGTATTTGAGGATGTGTTCAGATTTGGGGTTGCAGATGGATTTGGGTTGACACGCAGAATTGGGTGTGTCGCCGATTGCAAAAGGATGTTGACGTACATGTGGATTTCTAATCCTGAGACCGTCGGTTTCTGAATTGTTTGAAATGAATGCTGGCCTGGGATAATCCATCTGGGCTGTCAGCTGGTTTAGAGTGCGCACCGATTCTGGGATTGCGCAGATCTGTGCAGTTTCGGCATATATGGGTGGCAGACTGATTTGTGATGTGAACAGATTTACTGATTTACTGATGACCGTCAATACCGAGGAGCACACTGATTTCGAGTTGTTAGTTAGGGGTGTGTAGCCCAATACACGGGTGTTTATTCATATTGGGATTCTCAGAGATCTGTGGTGTTTTCGGATTTGGAGTGTGACGTATCTGAAGGTTGTTTTATCTCCAGTTACTTTCGACGATATTCATGGTGAAGGCAGTTATTATATGAACTGTTTGAAATGATTCTTGGATACTCTGCTATGCCTAAGGAGGGTGTCTACGCGTTTGGGGTGCACTTTGATTTGTGGGTGCGCACTTGACATGTGCACAGACTTATGAGGCACGTGGATATGAACGTTGATTAATGGATGAACACAAATTCGAGTGTTGCGGCGCTCAACACGAATTTGGTTGCGTATGGCGATCTGGCTTGTCGGTGGATATTTAACGACACTTAATAAATGCACTTGCAAGTTTGTACTTCATTTTTATTGATTGGTTAAAGACGATTTTGTGAACTGATTGAAATTATTCCTGCTCAAGGATATTCTTATGTGCATTTGGGATTGTCAGTGCGTTTGCTGGCGCACACTGATTTGTTCTGTGAGTGTGACGAATCTCATTTATAGAAACCCTGCAACTAAATGCACCTTGAACCTTGATCTTTGTTCTAACTATTATTAACATATGAGCCAGCTGCTTTTTGAACTGTTGGAAATGATTCTACCTCCAGAATAATCTAATGTGCTTTTAGGTATTCCAGCGCATTTGGCGGTACATCCAGATTTAGTGGTGTACACAGATTTAGGAGAGTTTCGGCGAGAACGTGTGCAGTGATTATATGGGTGTACGGATTGGGGATTTGGGACCATATATGTATTTCGTGGTGCTTTCTGACTGAGAGGTTGCACAGGTTTAGGGATGTGTCGGCCAATATGGGTGCACATAAGTTTGTTGGTGTCGTTCGATTTGGCGTTGTGGCGAATTTCAAAATCATTTCATTTATAGTGCCTTTAATAATAGCTGCACTTTAAACTATGCACTATTTTCTCACGATTGCTTTAAGGTGAATGCTGGCACTTTAAAATGATTCGTCCTTTGGGAAAATCAAATGTGTATACGTGGGTGTCAGCAGGTTTGGTGATGTACACGATCATAGGCTGCTTCCGGATTTGGGGGTGTCTTTGGATTCGGCGTCCTGACAAATCACATGGTTGTTTAATTGATAGGTATTTTATTAATAAATACACTTCCAGTTTTCTACTGTGCTCTGACTGTGATTTTTAAGTTGGAGATTGCTACTTTGTGCACTATTTGAAATTGTTTCTCCTATTGGATAATCTAATCTGTAAGTGGGAGGAGTTGACGGGTTCGGAGTGCGCATCCATTTGGGTGTGCACACGGATTTGGGAGTGCACGTGGATTTTGGATGTTAAAGGAATTGGGTTAATGCCAAAATTTAAATTGTTTCTTTTACAGATACTCGGATAAATAATGCACTTTAACGTTGAGCCTTGTTCTTGCTATTTTTTAAGTGGATTAAGCTATCTTGTGAAATGTTTGAAATGCTTCTCGCTCTAGGATAAACAATTTTACATATAGGGGCGGCCCCGGATTTGGGGGTTTCAGAGATTTTGACATTTGCTCTGCGAGTTTGGGTACACACGGATTTGGGTGCGTCGGTGGATTGGGGGGGGGGGCGAGACGAATCACAAGGTTGTTTCACTTACAGATACTTTAATAATAGAACTTGGAACTTTGTTCTAGATTTTTGAACGTGGAGCTATTTTGTGAACTGTTTGACATGAATCGTGATTTCGGATAATCCAGCGTGCATGTGGGTTTGCCGTCAGGATTGGGGTGCATGTGGATTTAGGGCGAGCTCTTACTCGGTCATGCGCACAGATTTATGGTTGAATATGGACTTGCGAAATGTGCGCAGATTTAAGCGTCTGTTATCTAATATGGAGGTGCACAGGTTACACCCAGATTTGTGTGTGTAAAACGATCTGGAATTGCAGATGCATTTTGGGATTCGTGCTGATTTTAATGTCGAAGCAGTCATTTTGAAATCGATTTGAAATGAATCCTGCTCTGAGATAATCTATTATGCATGTTGGGGAGACAACTTGTATGGAGCGTAACGTACACGTGACACGTGATAGTGGTGTACCCCTGTCGCGTGACAGGTGTTGAAGCTATCCTGGACTTGAGGTAATGGTCTTGAGATTGTGGAGTGACGTCATTTCCCCGCCATTTGAGGTCATGTGACAGTTTTTTTTTACAGGGTATAAAAGGAGGACCCCTCCCTGTGAGGAGGGGCAGTTCGTGGCTGGATTTGCCAGGTTGACTTCATTCCACTGCGTGATTTAATGTTATGATGCAGTTTAGTTGAAAGATGAAGTTTTATTTAATGCCTAAAGTTTAAAAGGTCATTGCCAGCAGTTTCTTTATAATACTGCTATTTGAAAATCAGTGGAGAGTGAAGATCGAAGTTCGGGAGTTAAAAGATCGAGGAAAGTCGATTTCGACGGTGAAACAGGTTCGACCTTGTTTGTTCCTCATTCGGATGGAATTCGTTGACTGTGCTCGTGTTAATCCCTGTAAAATAGCAGAAAGGATTGAGTACAGTGTTGTAAAGGAAAGGTCAGTTCCTTTGAGCCGTTTTATTTTCCATCTTCGAAATTCTTCGTGGGAAAAGTAGTTCAACTGGAACTGCCGCAAGACGACGTGAAAGAGAATTTAAATCGTCTTAAAAAGTCCCTCCCTTAAATGGACTGCAAGCATTTTTGGACTTTTTCAATACTACTTTGAAGAACTGTTTTTGCAACATTGCTTTAGGAACTGTTTAAGCTTCATTGCTTTAAGAACTGTTTAAGCTGCCGCACAGCAGCTGATTTCCGGTTACGTGAGTGGTTTGTTTACTTTTGGGGGTTTGTTTTTCAGTGTTTAATAAATGCTTTATTTGTTACAAAAACCCCTGCCTCACTCATATATTTATTGTTGTTGAATCCGTAACAGGAGTGAGCACTGATTTTGCGAATATACAGATTTAGGGCGGTGTCGGCAAATATGCCCTCACACACCAGTCTGGGGATGCGAACTGATTTAGTGATGTGTCGGACAATATAGAAGTGCACACTTATTTGTAACGCTTATTGATCTAGGAGCGTGCAGGCCAGTATGTGGATGTTTACAGATTTCGGCAAATATGTCCTCACACACTAATCTGAGGATATGAACAGATTTAGTGATTTCAGAATCAATGCACCTTGAACTTGTCACCGGTATTCTTGTAACTTTATGCTGGAGGCAGGCATTTTGTGAACTGTTCGAAATGATTCTTGCCCTGTGATACCGTACGGTGCATGTACGGGTGTCAGCGAGTTTGCGATGCCCATTGAATTGAAGATTACACAGAGTTAAGGCAAAATAGTCAAATATATAGTGCACACAGCTTTGGCGCTGCGCCTGGATTTGGGTATGCGTCAGGTTTAGGGGTGTGCTGCGGAATAGTGTACACGGATCAGTAGATGAGCACAGATTCGGGGGTCTCGGCGGATTTAGGATACCACATGAATTTTGGTGCACGCGTGCATTTGCGATGTATTTGGGGATGTGACGAATATCACGGTTCTGTCACATGTAAACTGGTAGATCTACGGATTTGGAGGTATGACGAATTTCGAGGCTGTTGCCTTGTTGCAGCAATATTGTGCGCTCTCTGAAATGATCCTTGCTCAGGGATAATCCAATCTGCATTGGAATGTGTCAGAGAGTTTGGGGAGAACGAATTTGTGATTGCATGTGGATTAAGGGGAGCACACGAATTGAACTGCCAGTGGATTTTTGTTTACAACTCATGTGGGTGTTGCATACGGATGTGTTGCTGCGCACAGACTTGGGGGAGGAAATTTGGTTTCGTGCACATTGATTAGGGGATGCACAAAGAGTTAGGAATTTGTCCGCCAACGTGGGTAGCACCATAATTTGGAGAAGCACAAAGATTTAAGGATAGGTATGCCAAATAAATTTGCACATATTTCATGTTTTTTAATGTTTTGGTGCACTTAGATCGGGGATGCGCACAGATTTGTGCGCGGCGGCTGGTTTAGGGGTGCACACGAATTTCGTGGTGTCGGTCTATCCTATGAGCTTAAATAGGAACTATGGAACTGTATTCTCAGATCCCTCTGCTCTCCATCATTCCTCAATTCCCGACCGTTCATTGTATAAGTCTACCCAGGTAGGTCCGGCCAAAGTGCAGCGGCTCTTGATCCCATCTGGATGGAATGTCACATTAGATTCCAACTGCAAAATGTTCGGTTCGTTTTTCCAGCTGTTTCACTGACGCTGAAAGATTTCATAAACTACTTCGCTGTCCACTCACGCTCTTAACCCATGTGTCATCTGCAAATCAGGTTTCTCATATTACAATTGACTTATATATCCTGTTCCTTAGAATGTTTCTCAATAATTTTGGGGGCGCACACAGATTTGGGATTGTCGGTTTTTTTGAGGTGCATACTAATTTGATTTGCGGACAGTGTGCAGATTTGGGTGTGTACGCATATTTTGTCATTTTGTGAAATGGTTTTGGGATCATCTAGTTTTCTAGTTGGTGTGTCCACGGGTTTCAAGTTGTACATAGATATAAGGGTACACACCGATTTGGAGGTGCGCTCGGATCTCAGTGTTCTCACATATTTGATGTGTCTGCGGATTTGTAGGTATGGCGAAGCTCAAAGTTGTTCCATTTATAGACAGAACAACAAAAATGTCATTTTAACTTCGACACCTATCCTTGTGTTTCTTGTTATCTTCTTTTTTAGGCTGCCATTATGTCACAATTTGAAATGATTCTTAGTCTGAGATAATCGAAAATGCATTTGGGTTTCTCAGCAGTTTCATATACACACACTCAACACACACACACACACACACACACACACACACACACACACACACACACACACACACACACACACACACACACACACGCACACACGGGGCTTGGGGGCGCGCTTTTACTTGAGGATGTGCGTATATTTTGGGGTACACACGGATTTGGGAATGCGTACAGATTTAGGTGTACGTAGTCGGATATGGGGATGAACGAGGATTTCGGGTTACTCACAAATTTGGTTGTATCAGAGGTTTTGAAGTTGATCACGAATTTTTGGCTGCGTGCGGAGTTTAAAGTCCAGGCAGACACGTTCTGAACTTTTGTAATGATTCCTGCTCTGGGAATGTCTGTTGTGAATGTGAGAGGAGTCAGCGGGATTGGGGTGCATACTGAATTGGACATTGAGAATATTTAAGGTTACATTCTCGAATATGTGGATGCAAATCCATCTGGCAATTGAGCAGATTTAGGGGTGTGTTCTCCTGTATGGGACGCACACGGAAATGGTGGTGTGCGTAGATTTAGGCTGTGTTGTCGAATATTGGGGAGCACACGGATTTGGGATTAACTGTTTGAAATGTTTTTTAATCTGAGATAATCTAATGTGCAGATGCGGTTGTCAGCGGGTTGAGTGCACATGGAACTTGGGGCTGCGCTCTTATTTAGTGACGTGAGCAGATTTGCAGGTGCACACGGATTTGGTGATGTGTCCGGATTCAGCGGTGTATCGTCTAATACAGAGATGTACACTGATTTGACGATGTGTACAGATTCAGCGGTGTGTTTTCGAATACAGGGGTGCACACTTATTTGGTGATGTGCATATATTTACGGGTGGATAAGCCAATACCGGGAGGTTTACCGATTCCGGTCTTCTCACAGATTTGTAATTTTCGTCAATTTGGATTTGTGACGCATCTTAAGGTTGTTTCATTTATAGATACTTTTAAAATAAATGCACTTTGAACTTTCAACAGTAATCTTGTTATTCTATGCTGCAACCTGCTATTTTGTGAACCGTTTGAGATAACTCTTGCTCCACATATGGTCAACCTGGATTTGGAGTTGCTCACGCATTCCGGGCTGAGTCCGATTTTTAATGTTCAGACCCATTTCCTTACCCAGTTATATTCCGGCTGGATTTAGTCCTGAAACTGCTGGAGAAAGTGCGGAAAGGACAGATGCTGCTTTCTCCCGGTAGGCATTAGTTTTTAGGGCCAAGTGCTCCGGTCACGTTTTGTCACCCTGCAACCTTCTCCTTCAATCTCTTTGAATCATGGAGGACAGCAGGTGTATAAATGTCTCTCTCCATCTTCATGATTCCAGTATTTCTACTATTTTTTTTAATGTTTCCTAAGTGAACATGCGATTTTTATTGTTTTATCGCCGGGCATCGGTGAACCATCTGATTGGCCTTGTAGAATTCTGTTTGGGAACAAGTTGACTTGATCAGCATTTCTGATCGTGTGCTCACGATCACACTTAATAAAAAAGGCGGTCATATTCCGAACAGTTTGAAATGATAACCTCATGATTATGTGCATGTCTCAGCTGGTTTGGTTGCGCACTCAATTGGGAGTTGCTCAGATTTAGAGCAGCATCGGCGAATATGGAGGTGCACACTGCTTTGGTGTGCTCATGGATTTGGAGATGCGCACATATAGGGGTGCTTTATCAAATATGCGGGTGCGCATTGATTTCGGAAATGCGCAGATTCAGAGGTGTGGAGGCAAATACGGATCTGCAAACAGTATTATGGAATGCACCTGGATTTGGGGAGTCGCGCAGATTTAAAAGTGTTTACCTGAGTGTTGGGCACGGATTTGATGATGTGCGCAAATTTTGAAGTGTGTTGTCCAATTTGAGGGTGCACACAAATTTGGGACACGCGTTAGAGTTGTGTCTGTCGCCCTATCTGCAGTTGAAATCGCATTTTGGTGTGCGTGGGAATTTTAAATTTCGAAACAGACATCTTTTGAACTGTTTGAAATCATTCCTGTTAAGGAATAATCTATTTTGTATGTGGGGTGTCAGCGTCTTTGGGTACGCACTGATTAGGTGATGTGCACAGACCTGGGGATGCGTTTTGGGTGTGTTGGCGAATCAGGATTTGCAGACGAATACGTTTTGGTTTACATGTGGATTTTTAATGACTAGGCTATCATTTTGTGAACTGGTTGAAATGGTCTTTGCTTTGAGATAATCTAACGTGCATGTAGGGATGTCAGTGGGTTTGTGGTTTACACTGTTTTGGGGACTGTGCGGACTTAGGGGTGTCTTTGTGAATATGGGGTTCACACCGTATTGGGAATGCATATGAATCCGGGGACGCGGCAGATTTAGGGATCTGTTCTCGAATTTCGGCTCCACACATATGCTCCGATGTGCGCATATTTAGGCGTACCTTGTTGAATATGGGGGTGCACACGTATTTATTGTTAAACTGAGAGTTGCGACTCTCGGCCGATCTACAGTTCAAATCGCATTTTGGGGTACATGGGAATTTTAATGTCGAAACAGCCATTTGCTGAACGGTTTGAAATGATTCTTGCTCTGGAAAAATGTAATATATGTGGTGTGTCAGCGTGTTTGGAGAGCTCACTGATTTGCTGACATGCGCAGATTCCGGGGTGTGTTTTCAAAGATGGGCGTGCACATCTATTTGGAATACATAGAGATTTGGCTGTGTTTGCGGATCAAGGTTTGCGCGCAAATTCTTGGGGAGGGCATGAATCCGGGGATGCGCACGGATTTAGGTGATATCTCGAAAATGGGTTTGCACACACATTTGCACACGTGCGCTGAGTTAGGGGTGTGTGCTCCAATACGGGGCTGCGGATCGATTTGGGGATTGAGCAGATTTAGGGTTGTGTCGACGAATATGGGAGCTACAAACCTTCTGTGGCTATATATGATGGTTCAGAAGGATCTGGCTGTGTCGGACATTGGGATGCGTGCGGATAATTTAATGTCCAGGTCGCCATTTTGTGTTTGGAGTAAATCTTCGTCTGGATAATTTAATGTGCATATGGGAATATGCGCAGATCTGGGGGTGCGCATGGATTTCAGTGATGTGCGCATTTTTAAGGGGGAATTTTAAATATGGGGGTGCACACGAATTTGGGTGACAACCAGATCTGGGTATGTAGGACGATTTGCAAACGGATTTTAGGAGCCGTGAGAGCTTTTATTGTCGGGACAGCCATTTTCTGCTCTGAACCAGATCTCTGTAATAGCTTGCTCACTACTTTACGTATTAATCCTGGTTCGAAGCACGTCTGTCTTAAGTGTTACACACCTTTCTGACGTAAACTGAACTCGGCCTCGGAGCCACCGGGATAATTAACTGGGTCCAGTCTGGCCTTCAGTTTGGCGCTCCTTGACCTCGTCTCTGCCTTTTATTCAATGCTACTTGCTCACCTGTGGCTCTAGTTCCTACTCCATCGCCCATTCCCCAACAGCAGGCATGCGCATACCACATGTTAATGTCAGAGCAGCTGCATCAAACTCCTCAGTTAGATTATTAAATCTCTTTCAGTACATGTGAAAAACACGTGCTCCTTACACCAGTCGCTCCAAATGCTGAAAGAGAGTCCAATAATGTGTGTATACGATGACCTCCTGCAAAAATCTTTAGCCACACATTTACCTGGACTTCCTTAGCATCTCTTCTCTCGTCAGATCACTAACCCGGAGTTGCTAGTTCTTAAGCCATGAGCCTTCGGAACCACTAAATTCACTTATCTGGAAATGTTGGGGGAATCTATAGGCTTGCATAGCACGACTCTCCTGTTCCTCCACACTGCGATCAAATCTACCATATGTACTCTGTAATTCAGTTTAAAATTTTATTGTGAATGAACTTTTTATTGTGATGACATTCTACGTTATCCACAATATCACATAGGTGTCATTGATTCACGTAGAGATGAAGCGAAGTATAATGAGCCACGGCGCCCAGTAACTTCAATTTTACACCAGCCTAATCGCTAAGTTGTTTTCTTTTTTTTTCGTTTACCTTGTGAGAATACCCATAAAGATCACGGAGAGGATGTACAAATTCCTTCCGGAAGAAAAAACCGGAATGAACTCCGATTTCCATTGCTCCGAGCTGGAATCGTCTGATTCTAACCGCTATGCTACGTGGACCCCCAAACTGCGAGTTACCAACCCACTTATCCACTTCTTCTCTCAAGTCATTTACAAATATCAGTGAAAGCAGGGTTACAGAACGGATCTTTTGCAAATGCCCCATCTACTGCCAGCCCCATACTCAACATGCCTCCCGACGCTCTTGTCAAACGCCTCACTCAATTCCAGACACAGATCATCCATCTCCTTAACTTGTTTTGTCACCCTCTCTCAGAAAGTCATACAGGTGCGTAAGGTATGACCTGCCCCACACAAAGCCATTTGATTGCCTGTGATTATGCTTCTCCAATTATTTGTCAAACCTATCGTGATGAATCCCCTTCAAACTTATAGCCTCCATTGATGGCAGTAGTCACTGTTTTACAATTCCCAGGATTATCCTTACTACTTATTACCCATCTTAACCAAGCTTATATTTAGAGTTTATACTTCGATATTACCCGCTCACGATTAAAATTAATAAACATCATGGACCAACCATTGAAGGACTCGGATTGATACCTGAATTCAGCTTTCTCTGGAGAATGTAATATCTGAATACAAACTGCCGCTACTCGCAACATCTTTCTAATTGTATAAATAATTTATCCCCGATCGTGTTTGTTTAGAGAGACCCTCCAATTTCCCAGTTGCGTCAATTCAAAATTAGCTGAAACTTTGTTCCAATAATTATCAAGTTTATATCACACTGTCTTTTCCACTATTCTTTGCTTGTTCTTTGTCCAGGGTCAGTTCGGCGTTGGTATAGTCGAATATCTCGCTGACAGTGACTAAGATTAGACCAGTCAGAAGCAAGAGACAATCTGCAGACTCTGGAATTCCAAAGTGCTGGAGGAGCTCTGCAGGCCAGGCAGCATCTGTGGACAAGTGTAAACTGTGGACGTTTTGGGCAGAGACCTTTCATCAGAATTGGATTTTTTCCCCTCTCTCTCCAATTCTGCTGCCTGAGCTGAAGACTTTCGCCAGTACTCTCTGTAGGATTAGTTCATATCAGTTCCCATTTCGCTTCGCTGTGTCTTTTCTTCTTGGGTTCACAGCATCGCCTCGACCACCTAACACCGCTCCTCCACCTTCCCTTTGAAAGCTAACATTCTGTTACTGGAGGTTAGTCCAAATCGGAAAACAGAAGGAAAAGCTACTGGTAGGGACAGAGGAGAAAATCACCGGAGATGGATGGCAACGTTGGAAAAGAGTAAACATTCAACTATTCGGCCGACAACCTTCATGATTTTGTGTGTGTTGTTTTGTATTTCCAGCATCGACAGATTTTCTCCTGCTTTGTTTGAAACTCTGTTCATCATATTGTTTCCGTTTATTACAAGTGGGAGTACAGAATAGGAGCGTGAAGGCAGCTGAATTGTACTACTGCATAGCATTTATTTCTATATTTTAATGAGTTTCAAAATCCGACTCAGTGGGTATTTCACCAAATTCTTGAGATCCTCTCGGAATTTGCTCTGAGTCAGGGCGTAAATACACGTGTTGGTGCAGGAACTGAGGATCTGCAGCATTCCCGATGTCTCATCTATAATGTAAACGGGATTCATGACAGAATAATCAACAAAACTCTTTGAAATCCGTTGATAGATGTAAAATACCAAACGTGATCCCCACAACAATATGAAACTACCGGTTATGCTGAAGAGCAAAACGATGGATTTGCGTCGGTTCTCCATCTCCCGGTCCTTGTCATTCTCTCCACTCTTTTGTCCCCGGATCCTCCTGCGGGCTCGACTGACCACCAGAATCCGCCTGGCTGTCAGAATATTGAAAAACAAAATCAGAAAGAATGGGACAAAAGGGGTTAAAATGCGGTGAAACATCTCAAATACCACCCACGAGGGAGAGTTTCTGTAGCTCGGTGTAAGAACACAGTACCAGGGGATACCATCAATTATTATCATAGGCTCGTATACAAAGCCCCAGGGAACACACTCCAAACAGGCCAGCACACTCACTGTCCCGAAAAACACAGCCGCCGTTTTCTCGGTGCAATATTTTGTTTTCAGCTTCTCACAGCAAATAGCCACAAATCGATCGACGGTGAAAGAGACAGTCAGCCAGACAGAGGCAGTAGTGCTCGCATGAATCAGCCATCTAGCTACACTGCACACAGGAGTGATGAACAGGAATGATCGGCGAAAATAAAGCCAAGCAGTCCACATCAGGAGCGGACGCGAGATAACGACCAGGAGATCGGCCGCTGCCATTCCCACCAGATAGAGAGTTACACATTTGGAGAGACCGCACTTATCCCGGGACAGGATCACAATCGCCATCAAGTTCGCTGAAGAGAGAGGGGAAATAGGAAATTGAGAAAATACTGAGTAAAACCCATTGCCGCAGTTTTCGGGGATCATGTAATATTCCCATTTTATTGCTGCATTTAGCGGTAGGAGGGTGATGAGAGGGTCAAGAGCTGGCTGCGTTTACACATTAAAATAAGGGCAAATGATTTAAATTCGGAATCCTTTCTGATGACCAAAAATATAAAGAGGCAGCAGACAGATAAAACTAGGTACTCTCAGTCATTTTTATCGGCTTCATCCGCGTCTGATATGAATGAAATGAATCAATTCGTACGCCGATGGCGGGATTCTTGCATTAAACGATCATCAACTTCCCTGTGACTCCCTGTCAGCGACAGAACAGCCGAAGGACACAACAGAAACAGGAATTCCCGGAACCACTCATCCAGACAAAAATAGAATATGTGGGAAAGCAGGTAACGTGTATTTTCTGAACTATTTTCAGAGAGCCCCCATGACACGACTTTCCCTTACTCTTTCTATACAAGCTGCCTGAGGCTTTGTGTTTCCAGCATTTCCCGTGTTTGTTTCCAATTCCAGCATTTGCCACCTCGCCGACTTTACAGCAGAAATTTGACTGAGGCAGCAGTCACAGCCTAGTCTAATACAGCCTCTCAGATATACTTGACGCCCCCGACTGAATCCATCACAGGCAAGCCGGGAGAATAATTCAACATCCAGTAGCAGGCACGGTGACACAGTCAGATGTCTGTAGCAGTATCAGATGTGGATATATTATAATACGTTTTACAGTATTTATAGTTATATGGATAATATAATACATTTCACAGTGTTGGTAGTTATGAATCAACACGTCGGTTTTGTTAATTGATCAGTAATGACGTCATTGTGTTGTTCAGCAACTGCTTCACTTTCTGTCACACCGCTCACTTTTACTGAAAATCCTCAATCTTCCTGCTACAGCAGGGAGATCCTCAAAATTGCTGAATCGTTACCACAAATCGATTGTTTGATCATGACACGTACCTCACACAACCGCTCATATACCAATGCAGACAATTAATTAGAATAATCTCTGCGGCAGTATAACCACAGTATTTGCAAATGCAGTGCAGCTGCTTCGAGACCAATAGCACAGAGACCCGAGCATCACATTATCGACCACAAACCGCTGGAAGATATCTGCCTGTCCCACTGAGATCTTCCGATATTGGCGGATTCGCTGAATTCTTACATCGGTTTATTTTTAGATCCAGATATCAGAATCCACAGTCGCTGCTTTGATTCCATTCCTAGAATGCCGAATACTAAGACTGGACATGCGACAGTGGAAACCAGGGACAGAAACAATCATTACATTGGCATTAACTTCAATTCCCACCAACGGCAGCCGATACCGCAGCTTACCGAGAATTCCAAAGGCTGAAATAAAAGGATAGTAAACTTCTCCTATCCGCAAAAGGACGGGATAACCCATTTCCGTGATAAACTGCCAATTGTGTTGCTCCTGAATTCACAGCTCCTTCAGAAACTCTGAGCGAATGTATTCAAAACGGCCTTGATTTATAGAAATGATCAGTCTCCAGAGATACGGTTATGCCACTGACTGACTACAGTCACTTGAACAATCATGGTAATTCAGCACCATTCATTGTCTCTGATGTAAATACTGGGCCGACAGAAACTAGTACTTCTAAATTCCTAGGCATTACCTCAGCGGTTGCTCACCCAGTGGAAAGAATGTCGGGTCTCCATTGACAACACCCGAAGCAGCCACATTTACAGATACCTTTTTGTTTTTGTCCGCCAAATATCAATTTGTAAAGAGTTCAACGACTTCCGACGCCTAGCTTTTCTCCCTGTAGTTTTCCATATTCAACACTATAGCTGTGGTTTCCTTTTATGCCCCCTCTTTTGCTTTTACTTCGGCTCTGACTTCTCTTGTCAGCCACGGTAGTGTCTTTCCTCCCTTTGAAAATGTATCATTATTTTCCTTTCCTGCAAATGTCCCTTTCCAGTCAACTTTTGCCAGTTCCCCTCCCATGCCATTGTAATTTCCTTTATTCCACTGACATACCGACACATTGGATTTTATTTTTCCCTCTTAGATATCAATATGAACTGGATAATAATGTGATCTCTTTTCCCTCAGGGTTCCTCAATCTTGAGCTCTCTTACCAGCTCCGAACATTGCACAACACCCAATCCATCACAGCCGATCCGCTAGTGGGCTGAACAGCAAGCTGTTGTAAAAAGCCATCCCTTAAACATTCTGCAAATTCTCTCTCTTGTCGTCCAGTAGTGACGTGCTTTTCCCAATCCGCGTTCATGTTACTATTTCCAATGATTATCATGACATTACCTTTCTGACACGCATTTCCTATCTCCTGTGGTAATTTGTAATTTGTAAATTTGTAAATTTGTAAACCAACAAATTTGTAAACCAGGCTGTTGTTTGGAGGCCTGTGTACAACTGCCATTAGGGTCCTTTTACACTTGCCATTACTTAACTCAACCCGTGGAGACTCTACACCTTCCAATCCAATCGTATATCCTTGGACGTTCAGCTCCAGATGGCAGCCATCCCTTAGCCGAGTGTCACAGATGGTCACAACGTCATGTTTGCCAATCTGCAGCTGAATTTTCAGATCGTCCATTTTATTCCTTCTGCTGCGTGCAATCATCCTGCTTAACATCGACCTGTTCAAGCATATCAGCCTGTTCCATTTGTGCTCACAGTTGTCAAGGTCTTTCTTAATCGTGAATACTGAGAGAAAGTATTCATTAAGGACCTTTCCTACCTCTCCGAAACCAAGCCAATATTTCCTCTGTTATTCCTGATCGGTCCTGTCGTGACACACGGAATCCTTCTTTTCCCACATATGTGGAAAACGCCTTGGGTATTTCATCCCCTTCTTAGAGATATTTTAACCCTTACTGATCGTAGATTCCTTGCTCTCTAACTGTAGGAATGCGTCGTCCAGCTCATCTGTGTCGCCGGCTCTCCATACTCACCCGGCCAAACACTGCCGCTTTCTGAGATCGGTTCTCTGCTGACCAAAACAATCCCGTCGATAAAGGGACAGCGGTTGCACTCAGTAACTTTCCCCTCACCTCTCTCTGTTTCACCTTTCAGTAACGAGGTCTGGATCGTTGCCACTGGCGAAATGGATTGCCCACTCATGTCAGGACGAGCCCTGGATCGCCCGCCTTGCTTCGTATCAAACAGCGCTTTCGGTACGCTCTCCACTAACAACGCGTTCCCATGCCGCTATTCAGTAATCACAGCAATGACCTGTTCACCCAGCCTGGCCGCGGCACCCTGTAACCAACACGTGGTGGATCATCACCCACTCTCACAGTAACCGCAATGTGGCTAGATTATAGACAATAGACAATAGGTGCAGAAGTAGACCATTCGGCCCTTCGAACCTGCACAGTCATTCTGAGATCATGGCTGACCATCTACTATCAATACCCGGTTCCTGCCTTGTACCCATATCGCTTGATTCCCCTATCCATAAGATACCTATCTAGCTCCTTCTTGAAAGCATCCAGAGAATTGGCCTCCACTGCCTTCCGAGGCAGTGCATTCCAGACCCCCACAACTCTCTTGGAGAAGAAGTTTTTCCTTCACTCAGTCCTACATGACCTACCCCTTATTCTCAAACCATGCCCTCTGGTACTGGACTCTCCCAGCATCTGGAACATATTTCCTGCCTCTATCCTGTCCAATCTCTTAATAATCTTATATGTTTCAATCAGATCCCCTCTCAATCTCCTTAATTCCAGCGTGTACAAGCCCAGTCTCTCTAACCTCTCTACGGAAGCCAGACCGGACATCCCAGGAATTAACCTCGTGAATCTACGCTGCACTTCCTGTATAGCCAGGATGTCCTTCCTTAATCCTGGAGACCAAAACTGTACACAATACTCCAGGTGTGGTCTCACCAGGGATCTGTACAAATGCAAGAGGATTTCCTTGCTCTTATACTCAATTCCCTTTGTAACAAAGGCCAACGTTCCATTAACCTTCTTCACTGCCTGCTGCACTTGCTCATTCACCTTCAGTGACTGATGAACAAGGACTCCTAGATCTCTTTGTACTTCTCCCTTACCTAACTATACACCGCTCAGATAATAATCTGCCTTCCTGTTCTTACTCCCAAAGTGGATAACCTCACACTTATTCACATTAAACGTCATCTGCCAAGTATCTGCCCACTCACTCAGCCTATCCAAGTCACCCTGAATTCTCCTAATAACCTCATCACATGTCACACTGCCACCAAGCTTAGTATCATCAGCAAACTTGCTGATGTTATTCTCAATGCCTTCATCTAAATCATTGATGTAAATCGTAAACAGCTGCGGTCCCAATACCGAGCCCTGTGGCACCCCACTAGTCACCACCTGTCATTCCGATAAACACCCATTCACCGTTACCCTTTGCTTTCTATCGGCCAACCAGTTTTCTATCCATGTCAATATCTTCCCCCCAATGCCATGAGCTCTTAATTTACCCAACAATCTCCTATGTGGGACCTAATCAAATGCCTTCTGAAAATCGAGCTACACTACATCCACTGGATCTCCTTTGTCTAACTTCCTGGTTACATCCTCGAAAAACTCCAATAGATTAGTCATGCATGATTTGCCCTTGGTAAATCCATGCCGGTTCGGCCCAATCCTATCACTGCTATCTAGATATGCCACTATTTCATCTTTATAAATTGACTCTAGCATCTTCCCCGCTATTGATGTTAGGCTGTCAGGACGATAGTTCTCTGTTTCTCCCTCCCTCCTTTCTTAAAAAGTGGGATAACATTAGCCATTCGCCAATCCTCAGGAACTGATCCTGAATGTAAGGAACATTGGAAAATGATTACTAATGCATCCGCAGTTTCCGGGCCACATCCTTTAGTACACTAGGATGCAGAGCATCTGGACTTGGCGATTTGTCAGCCTTCAGTCCAATCAGTCTACTCATCACCGTTTCCTCCCAAATGTCAGTCTGTTTCATTTCCTCTGTTACCCTATATCCTTGGCCCATCCATACATCTGGGAGATTGCTTGTCTCTTCCCCGAAGACAGATCTAAAGTACTTATTAAAATCTTCTGCCATTTCTCTGTTTCCCATAACAATTTCACCCAATTCTTTCTTCAAGGGCCCAACATTGTTCCTAACGATCGTCTTTCTCTTCACATACCTAATAAAGCTTTTGCTATTCTCCTTTATATTCCAGGCTAGCTTGCGTTCATACCTCATTTTTTCTCCCCGTATTGCCTTTTTAGTTAAGTTCTGTTGTTCTTAAAAAAATTCCCAATCATCTGTCCTCCCACTCACCTTAGCTCTGTCATATTTCCTTTTTTTTAATGCTATTCAATCTCTGACTTCCTTTGTCAACCACTGTGGCCCCTTTCCCCCCTTTGAATCCTTCCTTCTCCGGGGGATGAACTGATTTTGCACCTTGTGCATTATTCCCAAGAATGCCTGCTATTGCTGTTCCACTGTCTTTACTGCTATGATATCCGTCCAGTTTACTTTGGCCAGCTCCTCCCTCATGGCTTCATAGTTTCCCCTGTTCAACTGCAACACTGACACCTCCGATCAGCCCTTACCCTCTCAAACTGCAGATAAAATCTCATCATATTATGGTCACTACCTCCTAATGGTTCCTGTACTTCAAGATCGCTTATCACATCCTGTTCATTACACAAGACTAAATCCAGAATAGCCTTGTCCTTGGTCGGCTCCCGTACAAGCTGTTCCAAGAATGCATCCCGTAGGCACTCTACAAACTCCCTATCCTGGGGTCCAGCACCAACCTGATTCTCCCAGATCACCTGCATGTTGAAATCCCCCATAACTACTGCGACACTACCTTTGCCACATGCCAATGTTAACTCCCTATTCAACATGCACCCAATATCCATGCTACTGTTTGGTGGCCTGTAGACAACACCCATTAGGGTATTTTTGCCCTTATTGTTCCTCAGTTCTATCCACACAGTCTCTACTTCTCCTGATCCCATGTCCCCTCTTGCAAAGGATTGAATCTCATTCCTCACCAACAGGGCCACCCCACCCCCTCTGTCCACATTCCTGTCCCTGAGATAGAACGTATACCCTTGTGCATTCATTTCCCAGGTCTGATCTCCCTACAGCCATGTCTCCGTTATCCCAACAACATCATAGTTACCCATTTGCACCTGAGCTTCAAGCTCATCAGCCTTATTTCTGACACCGTGCATTCAGATATAGAATTTTTAGTCCATTTCTCCTCTCTCTGTTTAAATCGTTGCCTATTGAGCTTAACCGTGCTCCCCGAACTCCCTTTGGGCTATACACCCCTTGAATTTTGTTGTCCTTCCTAAATTTACTTATTCTTTCAGCACTTTTATCTCCATGTTCCGTCAGACCATCCCTCTGTACTTGTGTCCTCCTTATCACTTGTTCCGCCTCACCTTACTCTACTACACACTTAATGTTCCAGAACCGTGTAGTCCCCACCTGTACTTAGTTCTTCATCTCGCTATCCACTCTCGCATTCTGGATGCCTGACCCTGCAAACTTAGTTTAAACCCCCCCGAGAAGCACTAGCAAACTCTCCTCAGTTCTCGGACCTCCGGCCACCATGGTCCTCCACTTACCCAGGAACATCGGACCGCGTTGATAAGCGAAGGAGCCCTGAGAAAACTGTGCCCATGTCGGGAACAGACATATGTGTCCTGCCCCGGGGTCTTTTGCATCCCTGGTGCAAGAGCGAGATCCGGAACACATTATAAACCCCGGGCTACGCAGGTTGACGCTTGGGGGTTTAAGGGATGTCTGTGTCTCCTCGGGGAAAGCACTGGGGAAGATGGAGGTCACAGGTCACTTCTGTCTCACCGCCCGGGTTGTCGGCGCTGGAGCATCGTCTAATACAGAGATGTACACTGATTTAACGATGTGTACAGATTCAGCGGTGTGTTGTCAAATACAGGGGTGCACACTTATTTGGGGATGTGTATATATTTAGTGGTGTATAAGCCAATACCGGGATGTTTACTGATCTCGGGCTTCTCACAGATTTGTAATTTTTATCGATTTGCAGTTGCGACGCATCTCTAGATTGTTTCATTTATAGATACTTTTAAAATAAATGCACTTTGAACTTTCAACAGTAATCTTGTTATTCTGTGCTGCAACCTGCTATTTTGTGAGCCGTTTGAAAAAGCTCTTGCTCCACATATGGTACGCCTGGATTTGGAGTTGCTCACGCATTCTGGGCTGCGTGCCAATTTTTAATGTTGAGGCCCATTTCCTTACCCAGTTATATTCCGGCTGGATTTAGTCCTAAAACTGCTGGAGAAAGTGCGGAAAGGACAGATGTTGTTTTCTCCCGGTAGGCATTAGTTTTTAGTGCCAAGTGCTCCGGTCACGTTTTGTCACCCTGCGACCTTCTCCTTCAATCTCTTTGAATTATGGAGGACAGCAGGTGTACAAATGTCTCTCTCCAGCAGACTTCATCATGATCATCATGACTCCAGTATTTCTACTATTTTTTAATGCTTTATAATTGTACATTTCGATGTTTTATGTTTCATCGCCGAGCAGCAGTGAACCATCTGATTGGCCTTGCAGAATTCTCTTTGGGAACAAGTTGACTTGATCAGTATTTCTGATCGTGTGCTCACGATCACACTTAATAAAACAAGGCGGCCATATTCTGAACAGTTTGAAATGATAACCTCATTATCAAGTGGATGTGTCAGCGGGCTTGGGTGCACAATCAATTGTGAATTGCGCAGATTTAGGGCAGCATCGGCGAATATGGAGGTGCATGCTGCTTTGGTGTGCCCATGGATTTGGAGATGCGCACGGATGTGGGGGTGTTTTATAAAATATAGGGGTGAGCACTGATTTGGGAACTGCGCAGATTCAGGGGTGTGGAGTGCAAATACGGGTCTGCAATCAGTATTATTGTGGGAACATGGATTTGGCGAGTCGCGCAGATTTAAAAGTGTTTACCTGAGTATTTACTCGTCTTCGGCACGGATTTGGTGATGTGCGCAGATTTAAAAGTATGTTGTCCAATTTGAGGGGCCACACACATTTGGGGCCCGCATTGGAGTTGTGTCTGTCGCCGTATCGGCAGTTGAAATTGCATTTTGGTGTGCGTGGGAATTATAAATGCCCAAACAGATATTTTCTGAACTGTTGGAAATCATTCCTGCTCTGGAAGAATCTATTTTGTATGTGGGGTGTCAGCGTCTTTGGGAACGCACTGATTAGGTGAGGTGCACAGACCTGGGGATGCGTTTTGGGTGTGTTCGCGAATCAGGATTTGTAGACGAATAAGTTTTGGTTTTCATGTGGATTTTGAACGACTAGGCTGACATTTTGTGAACTGGTTGAAATGGTCTTTGCTTTGGGTTAATCTAATGTGCATGTGGAGATGCCAGTGCGTTTGTGGTTCACACTGTTTTGGGGACTTTGCAGACAAGGCTGTCTTCACTAATATGGGGTTCACACGGTTTTGGGAATGCACGTGAATCTGGGGATGTGGCATTTAGGGATCTGTTCTCGAATTTAGCGTCCACACGTATGTTACGATGTGCGCAAATTTAGGCGTGCCTTGTCGAATATGGGTGTGCACACGTATTTATTGTTAAACTGAGAGTTGCGACTCTCGACCGATCTACAGTTCAAATCGCATTTTGGGGTACATGGGAATTTTAATGTCGAAACAGCCATTTTGACGGTTTGAAATGATTCTTGCTCTGGAAAAATGTAATATATGTGGTGTGTCAGCGTGTTTGAAGAACTCACTGATTTGCTGATATGCGCAGATTCCGGGGTGTGTTTTCAAAGATGGGCATGCACATGTGTTTGGAATCCATATAGATTTGGCTGTGTTTGGCGGATCAAGGTTTGCGTAAGAATATTTTCCTGCGTGCAGATTATTAATGACGAGGATGCCATTTTCTCAACTGTCTGAAGTGATTCTTGCTCTGGGAAAGTCTGATGTGCATGTGGGAGTTTCCGCAGCTTTGGGGTGCGCACTGAATAGGGATTACGTATTACGGATTACGTACCAATGCCGAACTCGACACAAATATGCACTGTTCCTGTACCCCACCATAACCTCCCTGTCTCACTGGAACGTACCAATGCCGAACTCCACACAAATATGCCCTGTTCCTGTACCCCACCATAACCTCCCTGTCTCACTGGAACGTACCAATGCAGAACTCCACACAAATATGCACTGAACCTGTACCCTTCCATAACCTCCCTGTCTCACTGGAAAGTACCAATGCAGAACTCCACACAAATATGCCCTGAACCTGTACCCTCCATAATCTCCCTGTCCAACTGGAACGTACCAATGAGGAACGCCACACAAATATGCCCTATACCTGTAACCCTCCATGACCTCCCTGTCTCACTGGAACGTACCAATGCAGAACTCCACACAAATATGCCCTGAACCTGTACCCCTCCATAACCTCCCTGTCTCACTGGAACGTACCAATGCAGAACTCCACACAAATATGCCCTTTTGCTGTACCCCTCCATAACCTCCCATTCTCACTGGAACGTACCAATGCCGAACTCAACACAAATATGCCCTGAACATGTACCCTCCATAACCTCCCTGTCTCACTGGAAAGTACCAATGCAGAACTCCACACAAATATGCCCTGAACCTGAACCTCTCCATAACCTCCCTGTCTCACTGGAACGTACCAATGCAGAACTCCACACAAATATGCCCTAAACCTGTAACCCTCCATAACCTCCCTGTCTCACTGGAACGTACCAATGCGGAACTCCACACAAATATGCCCTGAACCTGTACCCTCCATAACCTCCCTGCCTCACTGGGACGTACCAATGCAGAATTCCACACAAATATGCCCTGAACCTGTACACCCTCCATAATCTCCCTGTCTCACTGGGATGTACCAATGCAGAATTCCACACAAATATGCCCTGAACCTGTACCCCTCCATAACCTCCTTGTCTCACAGGAACGTACTAATGCAGAACTCCACACAAATATGCCCTGTTCCTGTACCCCTCCATAACCTCCCTGTATCACTGGAATGTACCAATGCAGAACTACACACAAATATGCCCTGAACCTGTACCCTCCATAACCTCCCTGTCTCACAGGAACGTACCAATGCCGAACTCCACACAAATATGCCCTGTTCCAGTACCCCAACATAACCTCCCTGTCTCACTGGAACGTACCAATGCAGAACTCCACACAAATATGCCCTGTTCCTGTACCCCCCAATAACATCACTGTCTCACTGGAACGTACCAATGCCGAACTCCACACAAATATGCCCTGTTCCTGTACCCCACCATAACCTCCCTGTCTCACTGGAACGTACCAATGCAGAACTACACACAAATATGCCCTGAACCTGTACCCCTCCATAAACTCCCTGTCTCACTGGAAAGTACCAATGCAGAACTCCACACAAATATGCCCTGAACCTGTACCCTCCATAATCTCCCTGTCCAACTGGAACGTACCAATGAGGAACGCCACACAAATATGCCCTAAACCTGTAACCCTCCATGACCTCCCTGTCTCACTGGAACGTACCAATGCAAAACTCCACACAAATATGCCCTGAACCTGTACCCCTCCATAACCTCCCTGTCTCACTGGAACGTACCAATGCAGAACTCCACACAAATATGGCCTGAACCTGTACTCTCCATAACCTCCCTGTCTCACTGGAACGTACCAATTCAGAACTCCACACAAATATGCCCTTTTGCTGTACCCCTCCATAACCTCCCATTCTCACTGGAACGTACCAATGCCGAACTCAACACAAATATGCCCTGAACCTGTACCCTCCATAACCTCCCTGTCTCACTGGAAAGTACCAATGCAGAACTCCACACAAATATGCCCTGAACCTGTACCTCTCCATAACCTCCCTGTCTCACTGGAACGTACCAATGCAGAACTCCACACAAATATGCCCTAAACCTGTAACCCTCCATAACCTCCCTGTCTCACTGGAACGTACCAATGCGGAACTCCACACAAATATGCCCTGAACCTGTACCCTCCATAACCTCCCTGCCTCACTGGAACGTACCAATGCAGAACTCCAGACAAATATGCCCTGAACCTGTACCCCTCCATAATCTCCCTGTCTGACTGCAACGTACCAATGCCGAACTGCACACAAATATGCCCTGAACCTGTACCCTGCATAACCTCCCAGCCTCACTGGGACGTACCAATGCAGAATTCCACACAAATATGCCCTGAACCTGTACACCCTCCATAACCTCCCTGTCTCACTGGGATGTACCAATGCAGAATTCCACACAAATATGCCCTGAACCTGTACCCCTCCATAACCTCCTTGTCTCACAGGAACGTACCAATGCAGAACTCCACACAAATCTGCCCTGTTCCTGTACCCCTCCATAACCTCCCTGTCTCATTGGAATGTACCAATGCAGAACTACACACAAATATGCCCTGAACCTGTACCCTCCATAACCCCCCTGTCTCACTGGAACGTACCAATGCCGAACTCCACAGAAATATGCCCTGTTCCTGTACCCCCCAATAACATCACTGTCTCACTGGAACGTACCAATGCCGAACTCGACACAAATATCCCCTGTTCCTGTACTCCACCATAACCTCCCTGTCTCACTGGAACGTACCAATGCAGAACTCCACACAAATATGCACTGTTCCTGTACCCCCCCCCCCAATAACATCACTGTCTCACTGGAACGTACCAATGCCGAACTCCACACAAATATGCCCTGTTCCTATACCCCACCATAACCTCCCTGTCTCACTGGAACGTACCAATGCAGAACTACACACAAATATGCACTGAACCTGTACCCTTCCGTAACCTCCCTGTCTCACTGGAACGTACCAATGCAGAACTACACACAAATATGCCCTGAACCTGTACCCCTCCATAAACTCCCTGTCTCACTGGAACGTACCAATGCAGAACTCCACACAAATATGCCCTGAACCTGTACCCCTCCATAACCTCCCTGTCTCACTGGGACGTAACAATGCGGAACTCCACACAAATATGCTCTGAACCTGTACCCCTCCATAACCTGTCTTTCTCACTGGAACGTACCAATGCAGAACTCCACACAAATATGCCCTGAACCTGTACCCCTCCATAACCTCCCTGTCTCTCTGGGACGTACCAATGTAGAATTCCACACAAATATGCCCTGAACCTCTACCCTCCATAACCTCTCTGTCTCACTGGATCGTACCAATGCTTAATCCACACAAATATGCACTGAACCTGTACCCCTCCATAACCTCCCTGTCTCACTGGAACGTACCAATGCAGAACTCCTCACAAATATGCCCTGAACCTGTACCCCTCCATAATCTCCCAGGCTCACTGGAACGTACCAATGCAGAACTCCACACAAATATACCCTAAACCTGTAACCCGTCCATAACCTCCCTGTCTCACTGGAACGTACCACTGCAGAACTCCACACAAATATACCCTCAAACTGTACCCCTCCATAACCTCCCTGTCTCACTGGAAGCTACCAATGCAGAACTCCACACAAATATGCCCTGAACCTGTACCCTCCATAATCTCCCTGTCTCACTGGAACGTACCAATGCAGAACGCCACACAAATATACCCTAAACCTGTAACCCTCCATGACCTCCCTGTCTCACTGGAACGTACCAATGCAGAACTCCACACAAATATGCCCTGAACCTGTACCCCTCCATAACCTCACTGTCTCACTGGAACGTACCAATGCAGAACTCCACACAAATATGCCCTGAACCTGTACCTTCCATAACCTCCCTGTCTCACTGGAACGTACCAATTCAGAACTCCACACAAATATGCCCTTTTGCTGTACCCCTCCATAACCTCCCATTCTCACTGGAACATACCAATGCAGAACTCCACACAAATATGCCCTGAACCTTTACCCTCCATAACCTCCCTGTCTCACTGGAAAGTACCGATGCAGAACTCCACCAAATATGCCCTGAACCTGTACCTCTCCATAACCTCCCTGTCTCACTGGAACGTACCAATGCAGAACTCCACACAAATATGCCCTGAACCTGTACACCCTCCATAACCTCCCTGTCTCACTGGGATGTACGAATGCAGAATTCCCCACAAATATGCCCTGAACCTGTACCCCTCCATAACCTCCTTGTCTCACAGGAACGTTCCAATGCAGAACTCCACACAAATATTCCCTGTTCCTGTACCCCTCCATAACCTCCCTGTCTCATTGGAATGTACCAATGCAGAACTACACACAAATATGCCCTGGACCTGTACCCTCCATAACCTCCCTGTCTCACAGGAACGTACCAATGCAGAACTCCACACAAATATGCCCTGTTCCTGTACCCCCCAATAACATCACTGTCTCACTGGAACGTACCAATGCCGAACTCCACACAAATTTGCCCTGTTCCTGTACCCCACCATAACCTCCCTGTCTCACTGGAACGTACCAATGCAGAACTCCACACAAATATGCACTGAACCTGTACCCTTCCATAACCTCCCTGTCTCACTGGAACGTACCAATGCAGAACTACACACAAATTTGCCCTGAACCTGTACCCCTCCATAACCTCCCTGTCTCACTGGAACGTAACAATGCGGAACTCCACACAAATATGCTCTGAACCTGTACCCCTCCATAACCTGTCCTTCTCACTGGAACGTACCAATGCAGAACTCCACACAAATATGCCCTGAACCTGTACCCCTCCATAACCTCCCTGTCTCACTGGGACGTACCAATGTAGAACTCCACACAAATATGCCCTGAACCTCTACCCTGCATAACCTCTCTGTCTCACTGGAACGTACCAATGCTGAATCCACACAAATATGCACTGAACCTGTACCACTCCATAACCTCCCAGGCTCACTGGAACGTACCAATGCAGAACTCCACACAAATATGCCCTGAACCTGTACCCTCCATAACCTCCCTGTCTCACTGGAACGTACCAATGCAGAACTCCACACAAATATTCCCTGAACCTATACCCCTCCATAACCTCCGTGTCTCACTGGAATGTACCAATGCAGAACTCCACACAAATATGCCCTGAACCTGTACCCCTCCATAACCTCGCTGTCTCACTGGAACGTACCATTGCAGAACTCCACACAAATATGCACTGAACCTGTACCCCTCCATAACCTCCGTGTCTCACTGGAATGTACCAATGCAGAACTCCACACAAATATGCCCTGAACCTGTACCCCTCCATAACCTCCCTGTCTCACTGGAACGTACCATTGCAGAACTCCACACAAATATGCCCTGAACCTGTACCCCTCCATAACCTCCGTGTCTCACTGGAATGTACCATTGCAGAACTCCACACAAATATGCCCTGAACCTGTACCCCTCCATAACCTCCCTGTCTAACTGGAACGTCCCACTGCAGAACTACACACAAATATGCCCTGAACCTGTACCCCTCCATAACCTACCTGTCTCACTGGAAAGTACCAATGCAGAACTCCACACAAATATGCCCTGAAAATTTGCACATTTCTTCCCTACTTTTCACTGAGAAAATCTGTTTCAAGTTTAAGCTTCCAATTTCCTGCCCGATAGCCTCATAATCCCCTTACTCCAATTAAACGCTGTTCTAACTTAACTGTTCCTATCTCTCTCCAATGATATCGTAAAGGAGATAGAATTTTGATCACTATCTCCAAAATGCTCTCCCACTGAGAGTTCTGACACTTGACCTGGTTGATTTCCTGATGCCAGTCGAGTACAGCCTCTCCTCTTGTAGTTTTATCTACATATTGTGTCAGGAAACCTTCCTGAACACACCTAACAAACTCCATCGCGTCCAAACCCTTTGTGAGATACCAATCGATATTTGGGATATTAGAAACTCCAATCACGACAATTCTGTTATTATTACACCTTTACAGGATCTGTTTCCCTGTCTGCTCCTCGATATCGCTGTTACTATTAGGCGGTGTATAAAAACACCCAGTAATGCTATTACCCAGTAACACCCCTTCCTGATCCTGCCGACCACCCACAGAAACTTCACAGACAATCCCTTAATGGCGTCCACCCTTTCTGCAGCAGTAACTCTATCTCCGATCAACATTGTCACACCACCACCACTTTAACCTTCCTCCCGGACCTTTCTGAAACATCTAAAATCTGAAGTAAACATTCCTGTGCCCTGGCACATCCAAGTCTCTGTAACAGCCAGCACATCATATCTCCAAGTAGTGATCCACGCTGTAAGCTCATCCGCTTTATTCATAACACTCCTTGCGTTAAAATAGACACATCTCAAACCTTCGGTCTGAGAGCGTCCCTTCTCTGTCACCTATTATCCTCACTCTCGCACTATCTGCAAGCTCTCTCTATTTGTGAACCAACCTCCTCTTCCCCAGTCTCTTCAGTTCGGTTCCCAACCCCCAACAATTCTATTTTAATCTCTCCCCAATAGCCTTAGCAAACATTCCTGCCAGGATATTGGTCCCCCTGGGATTCAGAGCAGCCCCTTTTTTGTGCACGTCATACCTGCCCTTAAAGAGGTCCCAATGATCCAGAAATCAGAATCCCTGCCGATCCCTGGCTCTCGGCAGCGAGGGGGGAGGGTGTCGTTGGAGGGTTGAGGACTGAGTCTGAGTGAATCTGGTTCAAAGCCCAGTAAATGACAATACTCGGACGGTGCAAGCATGGCCGCCGCAAACAGCAGCCACGGGGTTAGCGCGAAGCTATTACAGGTCAGGGGTGTTCCAGAGTTCAAAGTTCAATTGCGGTGTTGTTCTGCCGGGAAGTCCTCGGCGTGGAATGTTTGGGCTTTCCGTTTTCCTATCACAGTCCAAAAAACTGCCGGGAAGATTAACTGGAGACCTGGGATGGGAGAAGGGTATTTCCAGCCCGCTCTCACGTTCTGGCAGGATCGGCGATACCGTGGAGCAGGTCCGACAGCAAAGTGGGACGGGGGAAGGATTGAATGGAGATCAAACAGAGAAGCGAATGTTATGACCTCATGGAACCTGACTTAGACAGAGGGGCATTTCCGTTTTTACTTCTGTCGTCTATATTGTCGTATCTTTTCGGTGTCAAGGCAACCTCTCAGTCTTTTCCCTGTTTAGCACTCCCAGGTTCCGAGCTGACAAGCCGATCCTCCCCGTTTGCCTGGGAGGCGCTGAGCTCCCTGCGTGAATGAGCGGTGCCGTTAGGTGCAGGGCGAGTCTCAGCGCAAACAGTCGCCAGTAGCCCAGGGGAAAAGGAGCTGTCTCTCCTGTGAAAACAAGTCAGTGCGGCTTCATAGTTGCATATGAATATATAAGACCATATGATATGGGAGCAGAAGTAGGCCATTTGGCCCATCGAGTCTGCTCCGTCAATTCATCATGGCGGATCCAATTTTCCCTCTCAGCCCCAATCTCTTGACTTGTTTGGTCGAGTGAACTTTTGCCTTTTCTCCTTCGAGGATGAAAGGTGACCTGAAAAAGGCGTATAAGGTGATCAGGGGCGTTAAACGTGTGCATAGACAGAGGCTTTCCCCCGCCCTCCCCAGTGTTGAAATAGCTAACAGAAGGGGAAGGCGATGGTGGGAGGTGTTCCATAGTTATAACGTGCTTGCAGGTAGGTACGGAAGGGATGTCTTTCACACAGAAACTGGTGAGTGAGTGGATTGAACTGCCAGCGACGGTGGAAAAGGCGGATGAAATAGGGTCTTCTAAGAGAGCGTTAGACAGGAACATGGAGCTTAGAAAAAGATAGAAGGCTATTTCGTAGGGAAATTCTAGTCATTTTCCAGAGGCGGTTACCTGGTCGGCTCAGCATTGTGGGCCGAAGGACCTGTAATGTGCTGCAGATTTCCATGTTCTCTGTTCTCCGGAATCACATCATGTCCTGGCCCATCAAGAATCTATCAAACTCTGCCTTAAATATACATAAAGCCTTGGTCTCCACAGCCACCAGTGGCAAAGAATTCCACAGATTCACCACTCTCTGGCGAAAGAAATTCCTTCTCATCTCCATTCAGCACAGCTGCCTGAGGCAAAGAGTTCCATTGCCCCCGCTAATGACCACTGGATTTAAATACATGTGAAATGGGGCATGGTCTATCCCCTGGGAATTCGAGCGGAAATTTACCTGAGCTACATCAGTCAGCATCCCCGATCTTGCAGGACGTTTCCCGCCAGGAACGATTCTGCAAGCGGGATCTCTGGAAAGCGAGCGTTATTCAAAAAAAAAATCCCAACATGAAAGCATTTTGAATAAGCCTTGAGGAGCCTGGCAGTGGATGGGCTACAGCAGCAGAAGACCACGAGCACATACACTCAGTGGCCACTTTATTAGTTGCAGGAGATACCCAATATTGAATACCCATGGAGGCCGGCGAATATTTGAGAGACTCATGCCGCTGAGCAGTTAGACAGCCAACATCAGACTCCCGAAACCCGACTGGAAGTGATCCGGCGAGAGGAGCAAATACCCAGCGAGCCAGAAAAGGAACCTTCCCGATTCGTCGTTTTGGACAGTTCCTCTTCCGTATGACTTATCTTAAGGGGCGGGGATAAGGGGCGGGGATTCCGCGACCACTTTTAGAAAAAAAAATGCATGCAAAATAACATGAATTTTATAGCCAAACTTCTGTAATTAAACACAAAATGAAACAAGGAAATTGATTTACAGATTAGTTTTTGCTGAATTCCCTGCAATTATTTAGCAAAGGGCTTGACATATCTTGTTCACAGTTGAAGTGGGAGGGAGCTGGGGAAGGGCTTTGATTTGATTCCGAATGAGCAGGTGACTCTGTGCTGGGACGTTTAAGGTGAAACTCGTCTTGCCCCGGGCAGGACGGGACCTGCTGGGCGGAGCTTCGTATCTCGCAGAGCGTGGGCGGCTCGAATTCACAGCCTGGGACTTGCAGACTTTAACGAGAGGACGTCCGTCCCACGTTTGGGGTCGAGCAAGCTTTTCCGACCGATTAGATGCGATGGACCCTTACCATTATCCGTGGGCGCCAGGTCGGGGACAGCTGGGATTGAATAATAAGGAGAGAACTTGTGAGATCGGCCCAGAAATCAACTGAGAAGATAAATGCGGACATGAGGTAAGGTTAACACAGCTTTTTATATTTCTGCAAGTGTTTCACCTTGTGCCCCTCAGGGATTCCCCTGTTCGTTGTGCTCCTCCTCCTCAGCCCACGGTCCGACCCGCTCCGGTCGAAGATAAGAAGTAACAACACAGGTAATAGGAGCAGAAGTCGGCCAACTGCCCCGTCGAGCCGGCTCTGCCATTCAGTAAGGTCATGGCTAATCTGACCATGAACTCATCTCCACCTGCCTGCCTTCTCCCCATCACCCTTAAGTCCCCTAGTATTTAAAAACCTATCCAACCTTGTCTTAAGTATATTTACTGAGGTATGCTCAACTGCTTTATCTCCACTCTCTGGGAAAGAAGATCTCCATCCTAAATCTACTCCCCGAATCTTGAGACTATGCATCCTCGTTCTAGTCTTTCCTACCACTGGGGAAAAAAAAACTTTCCTGCCTCTATTTTTCCATCCCTGTTATATTTTTATATGTACCTATCAGATCTCTTCTCAATCTTCTGAATTCCAGTGAGTACAGTCCCAGGTGAATCAATAGTTCCCCGTAGTCTAATCACACCCCCCCCCCCCATCTCAGGAATCAACCCGGTGAACCTCCTCTGCAGCGCCACCAAAGCCAGACCCGACAGCTGTGTCAGGTGGGTGGCACCATGGCTGCGGTGTCCACCTCTTCCCCAGGCCGAGGATGTCAGTGTTTCTACCAGTCCTGCTGCATCCCTCTCCCACAGACGCGGTGTGGGGTCAGTCAAGGGTCACGGGGCACAATCTGACACTCGACTATTTGGGTCCCTTTCGTAGCCAGAGTTGAGCATCGATGTTGTGCCCCAGCTGTCTAGATACGCAAACCAGGTCAGTACGATACGGAGAGCAAACTGTTGCCCATGTAGCAGGCTGCCTCGCTGCACGCGCATAATGAACAGCAAGGATCTGCAGAGATCCATACAGTTTGGCACCGGCAGCGTCTCAGGAGTTGCCAGTCAGGGTTGAAATCAATTTAGGAACTGCAGCTCCGGAGTTTTCCCTCTGTGTTTACTATCGAATCCTTTCTCATGAGTAGATTCAGCCATAAGGTAGCGGAGGTTTGAGAGCAGAGAATTCCTTCCAGTCGAACTGTCAACCGCGGCTGACGAGCCAGATCTGCCCGAAACGGCAATTATTAAGACTCTTGCCCCGTCTCCTGTCAGTAGAAACTGTTCCGTCGGGGTCAGTAGCTAAGCCACACGTGCAGGCCGGGAGCCGGACTTGGTTGTCAAAGGCTATTTAGGTGAACGCCATTGGGAGCATTTAATAGGCAGAGGGACCTTGTTCCCATCAACACCCTTGGCTGTAACAACCTGGAGGAATCAGGGCAGTGCACCGACCACGAAAAAAAAATAAAAAAATTATAAACCCTTAGCATTTTGGGCAGCAACTCTAACGGTACTAATTCACTCTGGGATTCGATATCACATAAATGTTATCTCTGTATCGATTTTGTTTCCATTCCGTGGAGAAGGAATGGTTAAACAATATATTAAACCAAGTTCCTCAGACAGGATGAAGAGGTCAATACTCCCCAATGCCATTAGGCTTTACAATTCTACCGTCAGGACTTAAGAACTTTTTAAAAGCTATTATTAATGCTTTTTGAGACGGTGATTTAGATGCATATCATATGTTTTTACTGAGTTAAGTATTGTATGTAATTAGTTTTGCTACAACAAGTGTATGGGACATTGGAAAAAAAGTTGAATTTCCCCATGGGGATGAATAAAGTATCTATCTATCTATCTATCTATCTATCTAAGTTCCTTCAGTGTTGATTGATAGCAAGCTACCGAGCCGGCTGCTCCGATTTCAGCAGAGAGGCCGCTCCCTCTCCTGAGGAATGTGTGTGTTGGAATTCGCCCTGCGGGCAGGCAGCTGCTTGCTCAGAGATTCTGAGCCCCACAGGATAACAGCCTGCACCGCCCAAGTCAGCCAAAGGCCCCTCAGCTGTTTGGCTGCATGAATCGATTCGGAAAATATATCAAAGAAGTGATAGAACTTTTAAGCGGGATCTCGGGGAGAAGAATGCCGCTTCTTATGTTTATTTCACAGTATTCATTCAAGCAACATTTTTGTTAAGGTGTCTTTGTTTTGGAGTCAGGGATCCAGGAGTCACCGGCTCTCTTATGCCGACGATATGATGTGTTCGGCTGCTGTTTTTTTTTGTTTGAAATCATTGCCACGGTTAGGATTTCCCATTGGTTTATTCAAGATCAAAGATGCATTGCGGTGTGTCAGGGAGGTTTTAAAATGATCCCGGTGAGCGAGTAGAAGCACAAGTTGTTTGTTGTCTTTGAAGGACCGCGTGCAAACTATGAAAAGCTTTAAAAACAGTTAAACTTACAAACAAGAGAAAATCTGCTCCTCCCCCTTTTTCCCGTGGCCTTCTGTCTCTTTCAACAATCAACCTCCCAGCATCTGTACTTCATCCCTCCCCCTTCAGGATCCACCTATCATATGGAGCTTCCCTCCTTCCCTCACTCCCCCTCCAACTTATAAATCTACTCCTCAGTTCTGTTTTCTCCGAAGAGTCTCGTCCGATCTATCGACTGTATTTTTCCCACAGTTGCTGGCTGGCCTGCTGAGTTCCTCCATCATTTTGTATGTGAAACAATATACCCGTCAATTTAGTGCTTTGGTGAACCCCTTTGGTCGCATCCACTAAAGGAAAGATTCAGAAACGCGAGAAAATCTGTAGATGCTGGAAATCTGCATGCAGCACGCACAAATTGCAGTAGGAACTCAGGAGGCCAGGCATCGCCTATGGAAATTCGTAAACAGTTAGCGATTCGACCTGAAAACTTTCATCAGACTCATTTTCTTATGTCTGTTCGCCTTCATAACTTTTTGCTCAAATTTAAAACATGTATTCCTTTTGAAAACAGGAGGATAGATAGATAGATAGACCTCAGTATGTGCGGTTGGGAGACTGTAGGTCTGACACGGTGGTCAGCAGCACAGGAGCGCCGCAGGGAACCGTACTCTCTCCGGTCCTGTTCACCCTGTACACATCAGACTTACAATATAACTCGGAGTCCTGCCATGTGCAGAAGTTCGCTGATGACACGGCCATAGTGGGGTGTGTCAGGAATGGACAGGAGGAGGAGTATAGGAAACTGATACAGGACTTTGTGATATGGTGCAACTCAAACTACCTGCGTCTCAATATCACCAAGACCAAGGAGATGGTGGTGGACTTTAGGAGATCTAGGCCTCATATAGAGCCAGTGATCATTAATGGAGAATGTGTGGAGCAGGTTAAGACCTACAAGTATCTGGGAGTACAGTTAGACGAGAAGCTAGACTGGACTGCCAACACAGATGCCTTGTGAAGGAAGGCACAGAGTCGGCTGTACTTCCTTAGAAGGTTGGCGTCATTCAATGTCTGTAGTGAGATGCTGAAGATGTTCTATAGGTCAGTTGTGGAGAGCGCCCTTTTCTTTGTGGTGGCGTGTTGGGGAGGAAGCATTAAGAAGAGGGACACCTCACGTCTTAATAAGCTGGTAAGGAAGGCGGGCTCTGTCGTGGGCAAAGTACTGGAGAGTTTAACATCGGTAGCTGAGCGAAGGGTGCTGAGTAGGCTAAGGTCAATTATGGAAAACTCTGAACATCCTCTACATAGCACCATCCAGAGACAGAGAAGCAGTTTCAGCGACAGGTTACTATCGATGCAATGCTCCTCAGACAGGATGAAGAGGTCAATACTCCCCAATGCCATTAGGCTTTACAATTCAACCGCCAGGACTTAAGAACTTTTTAAAAGCTATTATTAATGCTTTTTGAGATAGTGATTTAGATGCATATCATATTTTTTACTGGGTTAAGTATTGTATGTAATTAGTTTTGCTACAACAAGTGTATGGGACATTGGAAAAAAAAGTTGAATTTCCCCATGGGGATGAATAAAGTATCTATCTATCTATCTATCTATCTATCTATCTATCTATCTATCATTAGCCCGTTGATAATCCATACCATGAATGACACAACAGGTGTCATAAGGAAATAAATTCCAAAAGCATTAGAAAACTAAATAAGCGAGAAAGAAATGATAATATTTACAACTGTGAGATCAAAACTCGACTCCTGAGAGCTGATAAACCCCAGGGACCTAATGGTTATCAGTCCACCTATGTCGTGGACATTTATTTTATTCGAAAAATCACTCGATCACGTGTCTAGGTTCCGGCTGCTTTCCTGGGCTGCGTAAGTCCAGGAAAGACACACTCTGGTGCCGCCAAACCCGCGAGACTGATGCGGCGCACCCACCCCAAACCCGGTTTGTGTAAATGCTGTGTAATTTGCTACCCTGTTAAAGCTCAATGCCCGGAAATAACAGACAGCACACTGAATACGATTAAAGAAATTATATTTGTGAGTCTTAACTGAAAGATTCGTAAAGATAAGAAAGATTAAAAAATACTAAGGGCCGCTTATAATTAAACAGTCAATGTGCACAAGTTGGAGCTCAGTTCATCGATCCTCCATCGATCTCGGCGCCTGTCTCCATGTAATTACAATTTCTCCAATGCGTCCAGTCCTACCACCGCTTCTCTCTAGCGTCTTCCCTCTTCACCTCCCTCCAAACAAAGAAGCCAGCTCTCATTCCAGAGCATCTGTTATTTTTCCCCATAACTCAAACACTGCTTCTACAGAGAGAACATTAGGTTGGCGGTGAAACATTTCCCGGGGTGTTACACTGTGGAGAGAGAATCTGGACCATAACCCTTCACAGTCTCAGATCCACACACCTATCGATGCCCATAAGACACAGCAGCAGAATTTGGCCATCTGGCCCCATCAACTCTGCTCCGGAATTCAATCCTGGCTGATCTTTCCCTCCTCTGCCTCACCCCCGTAACCTGTGAACAAGGAGAAGGAGATAAGTCCGTGGCCCAAGGTAGAAGGAGATCAGTTATACGGCTCTCGTTACATGCACATGCGGAACAACTCTTTAAATGGTTATGCAGAAATGTTGAAGTTAATAACTCACTTATTTCTACTGTCACGTACCCAGTGACCGGGTTAAAGAACCAGCAGAAATGCAAAACACACTGGAATCTGGTATTGCTATAAATTAGTAATGCTTTTTAGTAAACTACGCAATACGGTAATATAAATGCAAATATATCAAACAGGTTAGCAGTGATACAGATATAGATATCTGTGGGACAAAACTAGGCTCTTGCAAACCCAGGGGTTATTGGATACAAGCTTACGATGATGAAGACAGTTTAGTTCAGTTCGTGGTATTTTGTTGAGTAACGTTGGAGAGAGAGAGAGAGTGGGGGTCTGAGAGGTGATCCCGTCGATCTTCCCGTTGTCTTCTGATGTCCTGTTGTGGTCACCGACTACGACCATGATACTTACGAACTTTCTTCATTGGTCGCAACTCTTCACATTGTCAGCCACTGATCGATTTCCCTGAATCGATCCTCCAAAACCCGACCTTCACATGGGTGCACAAAGTTCGTTCAATGTCCCACACAGTGTGTGTCTCGTGGTGTGTCTGTGTGTGTAACAGTGGATCTGCTTTTTATCTCCACATGCTGGACATCAGCTGTCCATCAAACTGATCCTCCCATCACTTTCTGCAGAAACCGTACAAGCAGGCAAGTAACCTTGTGAAAGTTGAACAATCAGATGAGGAACCATAACATCAATCTTTCGAGCACTTTCAGTCTCTCTCTCTCTCTCTCTCTCTCTCTCTCTCTCTCTCTCTCTCTCTCTCTCTCTCTCTCACTCTCTCTCTCTCTCTCTCTCCCTCTCTGTCTCTCTCCCTCTCTCTCTCTCTCTCTATTGCTCTGGACGACTCCCCCCCCCCCCTCTCTCTTAAAAGCACCACCGTTCATATAGTCTCTTCTGGACCCCTTTCCATACTAGGGTGACCCACAACACACCCTCATTTTAATAAATTCTTACGGAGGGAAAAATTGCAGGTTATATGTGCAAAACAATACATGAGTAATCATCAGATAACAGTGTAAAACGAGTACAGTTTCAAACTTAACATCTAGATAAACAATCGGCTATAATGTTGTCAGTACCTTTGACATGTCTAATTTCGATGTCATATTCTAGCAATATGAGACTACAATTCAAAACCCTTCTGTTCTTATTTTTTATATTAGCCAGAAATACTAAAGGATTATGATCTGTGTAAACCATTAGTGGATTCTGGGCAGGACAAATATAAACTTCGAAATGTTGCAAAGATAGAATAAGTGGCAGTAACTCTTTTTCCATAGTGGAATAGTTTTTTTTCTGGTGTACATTATATTTCTTGGAGAAATAAGCCACTAGTTGTTCAATGTCATCCGCACATTTTTGCAATAATACTGCTCCGAAAGTCAGGTCACTAGCATCTGTTGCTATAGAGAATGATTTGGAATAGTCTGGTGCTCTGAATATGGGATTATAACACAATATAATTTACAGTTGTTCAAACAATATTCCCACAGCCAGAGGGTGCTCTTCCCATGTGTCACGACAGACCACTCAAACATCAATATATGTATGCCCCTGTGTTTTCTAAGCCTCTAATTACCGAGTCAATCATCCTTTGAGATGTTCCTGGAATATATTTCATTCCGAAAGGTAAAACATGATATTCATACAGCCCTGAAGGTGAGACAAAGGCTGAGATTTCCCTAGACATTTCAGTCAAAGGAACACACCAATATCCTTTCAGCAAGTCAATATTCTGTAAGGTACGTAGCCGTCCCCACTTTATCAATGTAATCATCTACTCTCGGGATAGGATCAGCATCTGTCTTTGTGATGGCATTGACTTTCCTGTAGTCAGTACAGAATCTCATGCTACCGTCCAATTTCGGTACAAGTATACAAGGCGCTGCTCACTCTGAGGTAGGTCGCCAAATAATACCAGCTGCTAGCATGTACTCAATTTCTTTTTCCACCAGCTTGCTTTTCTCAAATTTCATTCTGTAGGGATGCTTTTTAATGGGCTGGGCTGACTTTACAGTGATGTCACGCACGCGTCGTGCACGGTCTTAGAATATCACGGAATAAACCTTTAGGTCAGTTAATTAAAATATTCAGCATTTTTGCTGCTTTGACTGCAAATGCTGAATTTTCCCAGCAATATTTTTCAAAACATCATACTCTCTGAGTCTTCTGAAAACTACAGGGAGTTCGGTAAAATGATTTTGTCTTCTAGTACTAGACACGACAAACTCCTCCGTTGTCATGACAGTGCTCACTGATGCAGGATCAGAGTCATGATAACACTTGATCACATTTACATTCTGACCTGACCATTGCTCTCTGAGTAAGGTCAAAGGTGACATAATACGCTTAACTCTCAACTCCTTAACTATCCCCTGGAATGTTCTCGATATAAAGTTACTACCCTGTTTAGATTGGATTTTTTTAGGTAGACCGACTAGTATGGAGAATTTGTTAAGTGCTTTTACGTTGATGTTCCGGAGGGGCACCATTCAATGGAACCGAGACACAGCACATTTGATGGTTAACAGATACTCGTAGCCAGCTGCCGTGTTTGGCAATGAGCCCGCACAATCCACTTAGACCCCGGAAAATAGTTCACCAAAAACAGGTATCAGCCAAGATGGTGCTTTTGGGATCATCTGATTAGGATTTCCTGCACGCTGACGGGTATGGCCAGTCCTGCACAAGTTCACAACATCGTTCCTTAAATGAGGTCGGGAGAATTCCTTCACAATTCCATTTATTGGATTTTCCACTTCAGAGTGTTCACCTAAAGCCATACTATGAGCCACGTTTAAAATTTCAGCCCTGTAAACTTCCGGGACCACCACTTGATGTTCAATAGCCCGATCCTCATCTGCAAGCACAGTAGGTGGTCTCCATTCCTCATCAACAACCGGCCTCAGATAATATCCTACAGACTCTCTCTGAACCTCCTCTTCTGTGAGAGTTGTCTCCTTTAATGTCACAATTTCCAGATTTCTATTTTGCTCCTCTCTCTTCCTTTTTGCTTCTGCAGCCGGCAGTTTTTTTGTATTTTTGTTTTTACTTGGAACTCACGTTCATACTGCACTTTATCAGCCTGAATCTGAACCTCAGCCTCAGTAACTGCTTTACCCTCAACAAACATCTCCCTCCTCCTCTTTGAATTTCCCCTCGGCTGCATAAAGCTGTGTTATTAACATCTGTACCTGAGCCCTCCACGTGCGAGTGGTCAATTTAATCTTTAGCTTGCGATCAATTCCCATCAGTACATCCCTCTTAGCCTCATCCAAAGCATCAGGGGTTGGATCCACCATAAACATAATAACCACAAACTCCATTTTTGCTGTTTTTTCACACAACCACATCAAAATAAGGGAATGTACGCCAACCAATTCAAAGAATCCCCCACACAATTCTGTTCAAAGCCCCGGACGTAGGCCCTAATTTTGGACGCGTCCACAGGGACTGAGTTAAAGAACCAACAGAAATGGAAAACACTCTGGACTCTGGTATTGCTATAAAATAATAATGTTTATTAGTAAACTAAGCAGTATAGTAATATAAAAACAAATACATCAAACGGGTTGGCAATGATACAGATATAGATATATATGCATGTGTGGAACAAAACCAGGCTCTTTCAAACCCAGGGGTAATTGGATATAATGTTGCGATGATGAAGAGAGTTCAATTCAGTCCGTGGTATTTAGTTGAGTAACGGGGGGGGGGGGGGGGAGAGAGAGAGAGAGAGAGAGAGAGAGAGAGAGAGAGAGAGATAGATATGCTGCTGTCAGTTATCCCGCTGTCTTCTGAATTCCTGTTGTGGTCACCTACTATGACCATCATACGTACGACCATTCTGCAGTGGTGGAATTATCACACAGGCAAGGGTGGACACACAAGTAATTCCCCACCGCTCGCACTTTTGGCAATGTGAGCTACTGATCGATTATCCCGAATCGATCCTCCAAATCCCCACCTTCACGTGGGTGCACAAAGCTCGTTCAGTGTCCGACACAGTGTGTGTCTCGTGTGTCTGTCTCTAGCCCAGCGGATCTGCTTCTTATCTCCACATGCTGGACATCAGCTGTCCATCAACCTGCTCCTCCCATCACTTTCTGCAGAAACCGTACAAGCAGGCAAGTAACCTTGTGAAAGGTGAACAATCAGCTGAGGAACCATAACATCAATCTTTCGAGCAGTTTCAGTCTCTCTCTCTCTCTCTCTCTCTCTCTCTCTCTCTCTCTCTCTCTCATTGCGCTGGACGCCTCACTCTCTCTCTCCTAATAGCACCACCGTTCACAGAGTCTCTTCTGGACCCCTAGGGTCCTAACTAGGTTGACCCCGAACACCTCCTCCTTTTAAGAAATTCTTACGGAGGAGCATTTCAGGTTATATGTGTATTACAGTGTTTAAAAGAATACACGACTAATTATCAAACAACCTATTAAAACGGGTAGGGTTTCAAACTTAACTTCTAGATAAACAATCAGCTGTAATGTTGTCCGTACCTTTTTCATGTCTAATTTCTAGATCATATTCTTGCAATAACAAACTCCAGTTCAACAACCTTCTGTTCATATATTTCATATTAGACAGAAATACTAAGGGATTATGATCTGCGTAAACAAACCGTGGTTTCTGGGCAGGTCAAATCTTAACTTCGAAATTTTGGAAAGACAGAATAAGGGACAGTAACTCTTTTTCCACAGTGGAATATATTTTCTGGTGTACATTAAATTTCTTGGTGAAATAAGCCACTGGGTGTTCAATGTCATCCGCACCTTCTTGCAATAATACTGCTCCAGCACCCTCGTCACTAGCATCTGTTGCTATGGACTATGGTTTGGAAAAGTCAGATGCTCTTAGCATTGGGATTATAACACAATATAGTTTACAGTTCGTCAAACAATTTTCCCACAGCCGCCGGGTGCTCGTCCCACGTGTCACTCCAGACCAGTAAATCATCGGAATAAGACCCTGTGTTTTCTAACCCTCTAATTAGTGAGTTAATCATCTTTTGAAATGTTCCTGTAGCATTTTTCATTTCGAAAGGTAAATTATTATTTTCATACAGCCCTGGAGGTGTGACAAGTGCTGAGATTTCTCTAGCCCTTTCATTCAAATGAACAGACCAATATCCTTTCAGGAAGTCAATTTTCTGGAAGGTACGTAGCCGTCCCGACTTTATCAATGCAATCATCTACTCTCGGGATAGGATCAGCATCTGTCTTTGTGATGACATTGACTTTCCGTAGTCAGTACAGAATCTCATGCTACCGTCCGATTTCGGTACACGTATTCAAGGCGCTGCCCACTCTGAGGTAGATCGCCGAATAATACCAGCTGCTAGCATGTACTCAATTTCTTTTTCCACCAGCTTGCTTTTCTCAAAGTTCATTCTGTAGGGATGCTTTTTAATGGGCTGGGCTGACTTTACTGTGATGTCATGCACCGCGTCGTGCACGGTCTTAGAATATCATGGAATAAACCTTTATGCCGGTTAATTAAAATCTTCAGTAGTTTTTGCTGCTTTGACTACAAATGTTGAATTTTCCTATCAATATTTTTCAAAACATCAGACTTTCTCAGTCTTGTGAAAAATACAGGGAGTTCAGTAAAATGACTTGGTATTCCTGTACTAGACACGACAATCTCCTCCGTTGTCATGACAGTGCTCACTGGTGCAGGATCGGAGTCATGATAACACGTGATCACACTTACATTCTGACCTGTCCATTGCTCTCTGAGTAAGGTCAAAGGTGACAAAATACGCTTAACTCTCAACTCCTTAACTATCCCCTGGATGGTCCTCGATGTATCGTTTCTACCCTGGTCAGATTGGATTTCCTCAGGTAGAACTAACTGTGTGGAGAATTTGATAAGTGCTATTACCTTGATGTTCCAGAGGGGCACCATGCCATGGAACCTGGACACAGCACATATGATGGTTAAAAGATACTCGTAGCCAGCTGCAGTCTTTGGCAATGGGCCCACACAATCCACCACAAACCTGGAAAATAGTTCACCAAAAACAGGTATCAGCCTAAATGATTCTTTTGGGATCACCTGATTATTTTTACTGAACGCTGACAGGTATGGCAAGTCCTGCAGAAGTTCACAACATCCTTCCTTAAATTAGTTCGGTAAAATTCCTTCACAATTCCATTTACTGGCTTTTCCAATTCAAAGTGTTCACCTAAAGACATACTATGAGCCACGTTTAAAATTTCAGTCCTGTAACTTCCGGGACCACCACTTGATGTTCAAAAGACGATCCTCTTCTGCAAGCACAGTAGGTGGTCTCCATTCCTCATCAACACCCTACCTCTAGGATAATATCCTACTGACTCTCACTGAACCTCCTCTTCTGTGAGAGCTGTCTCCTTTAAAGTCACAATTTCCGTATTTTTATTTTGCTCCTCTCTCTTCTGGTTTGCTTCCGCAGCCGCCAGTTTTTTTTTTGTTTTGATTTTTCTTTACTCAGAACTCATGTTCATACTGCATTTTACCTGCCTGAAGCCGAACCTCAGCCTCAGTAAGTGCTTTACCCTCAAGAAACATCTCCACCCCTCCTCTTTGAATTTCCCCGCGGTTGCATAATGATGTGTTATTAACATCTGTACCTGAGCCCTCCACGTGCGAGTGGTCAATTTAATCTTTAGCTTACGAGCAATTCCCATCAGTACATCACTCTTAGCCTCAACCAAAGCATCAGGTGTTGGTCCCAGCATAAACATAGAAACCTCAATATCCATTTCTGCTGTTTTACCACACAACCAAATCAAAATAAGGGAATGTAAGCCAATCAATTCAAAGAATCCCCCACACAATTTTGTTCAAAGCCCCGGACGTAGGCCCCAATTTTGGACGCGTCCAAAGGGACTGGGTTAAATAATCAGCTGAAATGGAAAACACTTTGGAGTCTGTTATTGCTATAATCTAATAATGTTTATTAATAAACTACACAGTATAGTAATATAAAAACAAATATATCAAACAGGTTGGCAATGATACAGATATATATATATGTGTGTGTGTGTGTGTGTGTGTGTGGAATAAAAGCAGGCTCTTACAAACCCAGGGTAATTGGATATAATCTTATGATGATGAACTGAGTTCAATTCAGTCCGTGGTATTTAGTTGAGTAACGTTGCTGAGATAGAGAGAGAGAGAGAGAGGGAGAGAGAGTTGAGAGGTGATGCCGTCGATTATCCCGTTGTCTTGTGAAGTCCTGTTGTGGTCACCGACTATCACCATGATACGTACGACCGTTCTTCAGTGGTGGAATTATCACACAGGCAAGGGTGGACACACAAATAATTCCCCACCGGTCGCACTTTTCGCACAGTGAGCCACTGATCGATTACCCCGAATCGATCCTCCAAACCCCCACCTTCACCTGGGTGCACAAAGCTCGTTCAGTGTCCGACACAGTGTGTGTCTCGTGGTGTGTCTGTCTGTGGCCCAGCGGATCTGCTTCTTATCTCCACATGCTGGACATCAGCTGTCCATCAACCTGCTCCTCCCATCACTTTCTGCAGAAACCGTACAAGCAGGCAAGTAACCTTGTGAAAGGTGAACAATCAGCAGAGGAACCATAACATCAAACTTTCCAGCAGTTTCAGTCTCTCTGTCTCTGTCTCTCTCTCTCTCTGATTGCGGTGGTCGCCTCCCCCTCTCTCTCCTAATAGCAGCACAGTTCATAGGGTCTCTTCGTCACCCCTTTCCAAACTGGGGTGACGCCTAACACCTCCTCCTTTTAAGAAATTCTTACGGAGGAGAATTTCAGGTTATATGTGTATTACACAGATTAAAACAATACATGATAATTATCAAATAACCACGTAATAAGGGTAGAGTTCCAAACTTAACATTTAGATAAACAATAGCTATAATGTTGTCTGTATCTTTGACATGTCTAATTTCTAGATCATATTCTTGCAATATCAGACTCCAGTTCAACAACATTCTGTTCTTATTTTTCATATTAGCCAGAAATACTAATGGATTATGATCTGTGTAAACTATCCGTGGTTACTGGGCAGGACAAATCATAACTTTTGGACGTGTCCACAGGACAAGGTTAAAGAACCAGCAGAAATGGAAAACACTGGAGAGTGGTATTGCTATAAACTAATAATTTTACTTAGTAAATTACACATTATAGTAATAAAAAAACAAATATATCAAACGGGTTGATATAGATATATATGTAAGCCTGGAACAAAACCAGGCTCTTTCAAACCCACGGGTAATTGGATATAATCTTACGATGATGAAGAGAGTTCAATCAGTTCATGGTATTTAGTTGTGTAACGTTGCTGAGATGGAGATAGATAGAAAGGGAGAGAGAGAGAGAGAGAGAGAGAGAGAGAGAGGTGAGAGGTGATGCCGTCGATTAACCTGTTGTCTTCTGAAATCGTGTTGTAGTCACCCACTATGACCATCATACGTACGACCGTTTTTCAGTTGTGGAACTATCACACAGGCAAGGGTGGACACACAAATAATTCCCCACCGGTCGCACTTTTCACACTGTGAGTCACTGGGCGATTTCCCCAATCGATCCTCCAAAACCCCACCTTTAAGTGAGTGCACAAAGCACGTTCAGTGTCCGACACAGTGTGTGTCTCGTAGTTTGTCTGTCTGTGGCCCAGCGGATCTGCTTCTTATCTCCACATGCTGGACATCAGCTGTCCATCAACCTGCTCCTCACATCACTTTCTGCAGAAACCGTACAAGCAGGCAAGTAACCTTGTGAAAGGTGAACACTCTGCAGAGGAACCATAACATCAATCTTTCGAGCAGTTTCAGTCTCTCTCAGACTCTCTATCTCTATCTCTTTCTCTCTCTCGCTCCCCCTCTCCCCCTACCTCTCCCTATCCCTCTCCTTCACACCCCCCTCGCCCACTGGACGACTCCCCCTCTCTCTCCTAATAGCAGCACAATTCATAGGGTCTCTTCTGGACCCCTTTCCACACTAGGGTGACCCCAAACACCTCCTCCTTTTAAGAAATACTTTCGGAGGAGAATTTCAGGTTATATGTGTATTACAGAGTTTAAAACAATACATGAGTAATTATCAAATAACCTAGCAAAGCGAGAAGGGTTTCAATCTTAACATCTAGATAAACAATAGGCTATAATTTTGTCCATACCTTTGACATGTCTAATTTCTAGATCATATTCTTGCAATATCAGACTTGTTTACCAACCTTCTGTTCTTATTTTTCATATTAGCCAGAAATACTAACGGATTATGATCTGTGTAAACTCTCAGTGGTTTCTGGGGCAGGACAATTTTAAATTCGAATTTTGCAGAGACAGAATAATTGACAGTAACTCTTTTTCCGCATTGCAATATATTTTCTGGAGTACATTAAGTTTCTTTGAGAAATAAGCCACTGGGAGTTCAATGTCATCCGCAACTTTTTGCAATAATACTGCTCCAGTACCCTCGTCACTAGCATCTGTTGCAATGGAGAATGTTTTGGAAAAGTCAGGTGCTCTGAGTATGGGATTATAGCACAATATAGTTTACAGTTGCTCTAGTTTCCCACAGCCAGAGGGTGCACGTCCCACGTGTCACTCCAGACCAGTAAATCATCGGAATAAGACCCTTTGTTTTCTAACCCTCTAATTAGCGAGTTAATCATCCTTTGAAATGTTCCTGGAGTATTTTTCATTCCGAAAAGTAAAACATTATTTTCATACAGCCCTGGAGGAGTGACAAGCGCTGAGAATTCTCTAGCCCTTTCAGTCAAAGGAACACACCAATATCCTTTCAGCAAGTCAATTTTCTGTAAGGTACGTAACGATCCCGTCTTTATCAATGTATTCATCTACTCTCGGGATAGGATCAGCATCTGTCTTTGTGATGGCATTGACTTTCCTGTAGTCAGTACAGAATCTCAGGCTACCGTCCGATTTCGGTACAGGTATACAAGGCGCTGCCCACTCTGAGGTAGATCGCCGAATAATACCAGCTGCTAGCATGTACTCAATTTCTTTTTCCACCAGCTTGCTTTTCTCAAATTTCATTCTGTAGGGATGCTTTTTAATGGGCTGGGCTGACTTTACAGTGATGTCATGCACGCGTCATACATGGTCTTAGAACATCACGGAATAAACCTTTAGGTCAGTTAATTAAAATATTCAGCTTTTTTTTTGCTGCTTTGACTGCAAATGCTGAATTTTCACATCAATATTTGTCAAAACATTATGCTTTCCTGAGTCTTCTGAAAACTACAGGGAGTTCAGTAAAGTGATTTGGTGTTCCCGTACTAGACACGACAATCTCCTCCGTTGTCATGACAGTGCTCACTGGTGCAGCGTCGGAGTCATGATAACACTTGATCACATTTACATTCCGAACTGACCATTGCTCTCTGAGTAAGGTGAAAGGTGACATAATACGCTTAACTCTTAACTCATTAACTATCCCCTGGAATGTGCTCGATGTAAAGTTACTACCCTGGTCAGATTGGATTTCTTTAGGCAGACCTACTAGTATGGCGAATTTGTTAAGTGCTTTTACCTTGATGTTCCAGAGGGGCAGCATTCCATGGAACAGATACACAGCCCATATGATGGTTAACAGATACACGTAGCCAGCTGCAGTCCTTGCAATGGGCCCACACAATCCACTATGACCTTGGAAAATAGTTCACCAAAAACAGGTATCAGCCTAAATGATTCTTTTGGGATCACCTGATTACGTTTTACTGAACGCTGACAGGTATGGCAAGTCCTGCAGAAGTTCACAACATCCTTCCTTAAATTAGTTCGGTAGAATTCCTTCACAATTCCATTTACTGGCTTTTCCACTTCAAAGTGTTCGCCTAAAGACATACTATGAGCCACGTTTAAAATTTCAGTCCTGTAACTTCCGGGACCACCACTTGATGTTCAGTAACCCGATCCTCATCTGCAAGCACAGTAGGTGGTCTCCATTCCTCATCAACACCCCACCTCTAGGATAATATCCTACTGACTCTCTCTGAACCTCCTCTTCTGTGAGAGCTGTCTCCTTTAAAGTCACAATTTCCGTATTTTTATTTTGCTCCTCTCTCTTCTGGTTTGCTTCCGCAGCCGCCAGTTTTTTTTTGTTTTGATTTTTCTTTACTCAGAACTCATGTTCATAGTGCATTTTGTCTGCCTGAAGCTGAACTTCAGCCTCAGTAAGTGCTTTACCCTCAACAAACATCTCTACGCCTCATCTTTGAATTTCCCTCGGCTGCATAATGCTGTGTTATTAACATCTGTACCTGAGCCCTCCACGTGCGAGTAGTCAATTTAATCTTTAGCTTACGAGCAATTCCCATCTGTACATCCCTCTTAGCCTCATCCAAACCATCAGGGGTTGGATCCACCATAAACATAGTAACCTCAAACTCTATTTCTGCTGTTTTTCCACACAACCAAATCTAAATAAGGGAATGTACGCCAATCAATTCAAAGAATCTCCCACACAATTTTGTTCAAAGCCCGGACGTAGGCCCCCAATTTTGGACGCGTCCACAGGGACGGAGTTAAAGAACAAGCAGAAATGGAAAACAATCTGGAGTCTGGTATTGCTATAAACTAATAATGTTTATTATTAAACTACGCAGTATAGTAATATAAATACAAATATATCAAACTGGTTGGCATATGATACAGATATAGATATATATGTATGTGTGGAAGAAAACCAGGCTCTTTCAAAACCAGGGGTAATTGGATATAATCTTACGATGATGAAGAGAGTTCAATTCAGTCCGTGGTATTTAGTTGAGTAACATTGCTGAAATAGAGAGAGAGAGAGAGAGAGAGAGAGAGAGAGAGAGAGAGAGAGAGAGAGAGAGAGAGAGAGAGAGATGAGAGAGAGAGAGACAGAGAGAGAGTGAGAGGTGAGAGGTGATGCCGTCGATTATCCCGTTGTCTTGTGAAGCCCTGTTGTGGTCACCGACTATGACCATCATAACGTACGACCGTTATCACACAGGCAATGGTGGACACACAAATAATTCCCCACTGGTCGCACTTTTCGCACTGCGAGCCACTGATCGATTACCCCGAATCGATCCTCCAAAACCCGACCTTCACCTGGGTGCACAAAGCTCGTTCAGTGTCCGACACAGTGTGTGTCTCGTGGTGTGTCTGTCTTTAGCACAGCGGATCTGCTTCTTATCATCACATGCTGGACATCAACTGTCCATCAACCTGCTCCTCCCATCACTTTCTGTAGAAACCGTACATGCAGGCAAGTAAATTTTGAAAGGTGAACAATCAGCTGAGGAACCATAACATCAATCTTTCGAGCAGTTTCACTCTCTCTCTCTCTCCCTCTCTCTCTCTCTCTCTCTCTCTCTCTCTCTCTCTCTCTCTCTCTCTCTCGCTCTCTCTCTCTTTCTCCCTCTCTCTCTCTTTCTGTCTCACTCTCTATCTCTCTCTCATTGCGCTGGACACCTCACCCTCTCTCTCCTAATAGCACCACCGTTCATAGAGTCTCTTCTGGACCCCTTTCCAAACTAGGGTGACCCCGAAAACCTCCTCCTTTTAAGAAATTCTTACGGAGGAGAATTTCAGGTTATATGTGTATTACAGAGTTTAAAAGAATACATGAGTAATTATCAAATAACCGAGTAAAACGGGTAGAGTTTCAAACTGAACATCCAGATAAACAATCAGTTATAAAGCTGTCCGCAGCTTTAAACATGTCTAATTTCTAGATAATATTCTTGCAATATCAGACTCCAGATCAACAACCTTCTGCTCTTATTTTTCATATTAGCCAGAAATACTAACAGATTATGATCTGTGTAAACTATCCGTGGTTTCTGGGCAGGGTAAATCTTAACTTCGAAATTTTGCAAGACAGAATATGTGACAGTAACACTTTTTCCACAGTGGAATATATTTTCTGGTGTACATTAAATTTCTTGGAGAAATAAGCTACTGGGTGTTCAATGTCATCCGCACCTTTTTGCAATAATACTGCTCCAGCTCCCTCGTCACTAGCATCTGTTGCTATGGACTATGGTTTGGAAAAGTCAGATGCTCTGAGCATTGGGATTATAAAACAATATAGTTTACAGTTCGTCAAACAAATTTCCCACAGCCTCCGGGTGCTCGTCCCAAGTGTCACTCCAGACCAGTAAATGATCGGAATAAGATCCTGTGTTTTCTAACCCTCTAATTAGCGAGTTAATCATCCTTTGAAATGTTCCTGGAGCATTTCTCATTTCGAAAGGTAAATTATTATTTTCATACAGCCCTGGAGGAGTGACAAGTGCTGAGATTTTTCTAGTCCTTTCATTCAAAGGAACACACCAATATTGTCTCAGCAATTCAATTTTGTGTAAGGTACGTAGCCGTCCCGGCTTTATCAATGTATTCGTCTACTCTCGGGATAGGATCAGCATCTGTCTTTGTGATGGCATTGACTTTCCTGTAGTCAGCACAGTATCTCATGCTACCGTCCGATTTCGGTATAGGTGTACAAGGCGCTGCCCACTCTGAGGTAGATCACCGAATAATACCAGCTGCTGGCATGTACTCAATTCTTTTTCCACCAGCTTGCTTTTCTCAAATTTCATTCAGTTGCTTTTGCTGCGTTGAATGCAAATGTTGAATTTTCCTATCAATATTTAGCAAAACATCAGACATTCTGAGTCTTGGGAAAAATGCAGGGAGTTCAGTAAAATGATTTGGTATTCCTGTACTAGACACGACAATCTCCTCCGTTGTCATGACAGTGGCTCACTGGTGCATGGTCGGAGTCATGATAACACTTGATCACATTTACATTCTGACCTGACCATTGCTCTCTGAGTAAGGTCAAAGGTGACACAATATGCTTAACTCTCAAGTCCTTATCTATCCCCATGGAATGTTCTCGATGTAAAGTTACTACCCTGGCCAGATTGGATTTCTTCAGGTAGACCGAATAGTATGGATAATTTGATAAGTGTTTTGATCTTGATGTTCCAGAGGTGCACTATCCCATGGAAGCTAGACACAGCACATAAGATGGCTAACAGATACTCTTAGCCAGCTGCAGTCTCTGTCAATGGGCACACACAATCCACTATGACCCTGGAAAATAGTTCACCAAAAACAGGTATCAGCTTAAATGGTGCTTTTGGGATCATCTGATTAGGTTTTCCTGCACGCTGACGGGTATGGCAAGTCCTGCAGAAGTTCACAACATCCTTCCTTAAATTAGGCCAGTAGAATTCCTTCACAATTCAATTTATTGGCTTTTCCACCTCAAAGTGTTCACCTAAAGACATACTATGAGCCACGTTTAAATTTCAGCCCTGTAAACTTCCGGGACCACCACTTGATGTTCAAAAGCACGATCCTCACCTGGAAGCACAGTAGGTGGTCTCCATTCCTCATCAACACCCCACCTCTCAGATAATATCCTACTGTTTCTCACTGAACCTCCTTTTCTGTGTGAGCTGTCTCCTTTAAAGTCACAATTTCCGGATTTTTATTTTGCTCCTCTCTCTTCCTTTTTGCTTCCGCAGCCGCCAGTTATTTTGTTTTGTTTTTTTTCTTTACTCGGAACTGCTGTTCATAGTGCATTTTATCTGCCTGAAGCTGAACCTCAGCCTGTGTAAGTGCTTTACCCTCAACAAACATCTCCACGCCTCCTCTTTGAATTTCCCCTCGGCTGCATAATGATGTGTTATTAACATCTGTACCTGAGCCCTCCACATGCGAGTGGTCAATTTAATCTTTAGCTTACGAGCAATACCCATCAGTACATCCCTCTTAGCCTCATCCAAAGTGTCAGTGGTTGGTTCCACCATAAACATATGTAACGTCAAACTCCATTTCTGCTGTTTTTCCACACAACCAAATCAAAATAAGGGAATGTATGCCAATCAATTCAAAGAAACCCCCACACAATTTTGTTCAAAGCCCAGGACGTAGGCCACAATTTTGGACATGTCCACAGGGACGGGATAAAGATCCAGCAGAAATGGAAAACACTCCGGGTGTGGTATTGCTATAAACTAATAATGTTTATTTGTAAATTACACATTATATTAATCTAAAAACAAATATATCAAACGGGTTGGCAATGATACAGATATAGATATATATGTATGAGTGGAACAAAACCAGGTTCTTTCAAACCCAGGGGTAATTGGATATAATCTTACGATGCTGAAGAGAGTTCAATTCAGTCCGTGGTATTTAGTTGAGTAACGTTGCTGAGAAACAGAGAGAGAGAGAGAGAGAGAGAGAGAGAGAGAGAGAGAGAGAGTGAGAGAGAGAGAGAGAGAGAGAGAGAGAGAGGTGAGAGGTGATGCCGTCGATTATCCCGTTGTCTTATGAAGTCCTGTTGTGGTCACCGACTATGACCATCATACGTACGACCGTTCTTCAGTGGTGGGATTATCACACAGGCAAGGGTGGACACACAAATAATTTCCCACCGGTCGCACTTTTCGCACTGTGAGCCACTGATCGATTACCCCGAATTGATCCTCCAAAACCCCACCTTCACGTGGGTGCACAAAGCACGTTCAGTGTCCGACACAGTGTGTGTCTCGTGGTGTGTCTGTCTTTAGCCCAGCGGATCTGCTTCTTATCTCCACATGATGGACATCAGCTGTCCATCAACTTGCTCCTCCCATCACTTTCTGCAGAACCCGTACAAGCAGGCAATTAACCTTGTGAAAGGTGAACAATCAGCAGAGGAACCATAACATCAAGCTTTCGAGCAGTTTCAGTCTCTAACTCTCTCTCTCTCTCTCTCTCTCTCTCTCTCTACATCTCTCTCTCCCTCCGTCTCCGTCTCCCTGTCCCTCTCCCTCTACCACCACCACTCCCCTCTCCGTACGACTCCCCCTCTCTCTCCTAATAGCAGCACAATTTATAGGGTCTCTTCTGGACCCCTTTCCAAACTAGTGTGACCCCGAACACCTCCTCCTTTTATGAAATTCTTACGGAGAATTTCAGGTTATATGTATATTACAGAGTTTAAAACAATACATGAGTAATTATCAAATAGCCGAGTAAAACGGGTAGAGTTTCAAACATAACATTTAGATAAACAGTCGGCTACAACGTTGTACGTACCTTTGACATGTCTAATTTCTAGATCATATTCTTGCAATATCAGACTCCAATTCAGCAAACTTCTGATCTTATTTCTCATATTAGCCAGAAATACTAACGGTTTATGATCTGTGTGTTTATGATCTGTGTAAACTATCAGTGGTTTCTGGGCAGGACAAATAATAACTTCGAAATTTTGCAGAGACAGAATAAGTGACAGGAACTCTTTTTCCAAAGTGGAATATATTTTCTGGTGTACAATGAATTTCTTGTAGAAATAAGCCACTCTGGGTTCAATGTCATCTGCAACTTTTTGCAATAATACTGTTCCAGCGCCTCGTCACTATCATCTGTTGCTATGGAGAATGGTTTGGGAAAAGTCAGGTGCTCTGAGTTTGGGATTTGTAACACAATATAGTTTTACAGTTGCTCTAACAATTTTCCCACAGCCTACGGGTGCACGTCCCACGTCTCACTCCAGACGAGTAAGTCATCGGAATAAGACCCTTTGTTTTCTAACCATCTTATTAGCGAGTTAATCATCCTTTGAAATGTCCCTGGAGCATTTTTCATTCCGAAATGTAAAGCATTTTCATACAGCCCTGGAGGTGTGACAAGTGCTCAGATTTCTCTAACCCTTTCAGTCAAGGGAACACACCAATATCCTTCCAGCAAGTCAATGTTCTGTAAGGTTTCGTAGCCGTCCCCACTTTATCAATGTATTCATCTACTCTCGGGATAGGATCAGCATCTGTCTTTGTGTTGGCATTGACTTTCCTGTATTCAGTACAGAATCTCATGCTACCGTCCGATTTCGGTACAGGTATACAAGGCGCTGCCCACTCTGAGGTAGATCGCCGAATAATACCAGCTGTTAGCATGTACTCAATTTCTTTTTCCACCAGCTTGCTTTTCTCAAATTTCATTCTGTAGGGTTGCTTTTTAATCGGCTGGGCTGACTTTACAGTGATGTCATGCACCGCGTCGTGCACGGTCTTAGAATATCACGGAATAAACCTTTAGGTCAGTTAATTAAAATATTCAGCTTTTTTTATGCAGCTTTGACTGCAAATGCTGAATTTTCACATCAATATTTGTCAAAACATCATTCTTTCTGAGTCTTCTGAAAACTACAGGGAGTTCAGTAAAATGATTTGGTCTTCTAGTACTAGACACGACAATCTCCTCCGTTGTCATGACAGTGCTCACTGGTGCAGGGTGAGAGTCCATGATAACACTTGATCACATTTACATTCAGACCTGACCATTGCGCTCTGAGTAAGGTCAAAGGTGACATAATACGCTTAACTCTTAACTCCTTAACTATCCCCTGGAATGTACACGATGTAAAGTTACTACCCTGGACAGATTGGATTTCTTTAGGTAGACCTTCCAATATGGAGAATTTGTTAGGTGTTTTTACCTTAATGTTCCAGAGGGGCACCATTCCATGGAACCGAGACACAGCACATATGATGGTTAACAGATACTCGTAGCCAGCTGTAGTCTTTGGCAATGGGACCACACAGTCCACTATGACCCTGGAAAATAGTTCACCAAAAACAGGGTATCAGCCTAAATGGTGCTTTTGGGATCATCTGATTAGGTTTTCCTGCATGCTGACAGGTATGGCAAGTACTGCACGTTCACATCATCCTTCCTTAAATCAGGTCGGGAGAATTCCTCCACAATTCCATTTACTGGCTTTTCCAATTCAAAGTGTCCACCTAAAGAGCTAAGTTTAAAATTTCAGCCCTGTAAACTTCCGGGACCACCACTTGATGTTCAATATACCGATCCTCATCTGCAAGAGCAGTAGGTGGTCTCCACTTCCTCATCAACATCCCATCTCTAGGATAATATCCTACTGACTCTCTCTGAATCTCCTCTTCTGTGAGAGCTGTCACCTTTAAAGTCACAATTTACGGATTTTTTTTTTTCTCATCACTCTTCCTTGTTGCTTCCTCAGCCGCCAGTTTTATTTTTACTCGGAACTCCTGTTCATAGTGCATTTTATCGGCCTGAATCTGAACCTCAGCCTCAGTAAGTGCTTTACCCTCAACAAACATCTCCACAACTCCTCTTTGAATTTCCCCTCGGCTGCATAATGCTGTGTTATTAACATCTGTACCTGAGCCCTCCACGTGCGAGTGGTCAATTTAATCTTTAGCTTACGAGCAATTCCATCAATACATCCCTCATAGCCTCATCCAAAGCGTCAGGGGTTGGATCCACGATAAACATAGTCACGTCAAACTCCATTTCTGCTGTTTTTCCACACAACCAAATCTAAATAAGGGAATGTACGCCAATTAATTCAAAGATCCCCCACACAATTTTGTTCAAAGCCTCGGACGTAGGCCCCAATTTTGGACGCGTCCACAGGGACGGGGTTAAAGAACCAGCTAAAATGGAAAACCCTCAGGAATCTGGTATTGCTATAAACTAATAAGGTTTATTAGTATACAACGCTGTATAGTAATATAAATACAAATATATCAAACGGGTTGGCAATGATACAGATATAGATATATATGTATGTGTGGAACAAATTCCCGCTCTTTCAAACCCAGGGGTAATTGCATATAATCTTACGATGATGAAGAGAGTTCAATTCAGTCCGTGGTATTTAGTTGAGTAACGTTGCAGAGTGAGAGAGAGAGAGAGAGAGAGAGAGGTGAGAGTTGATGCCGTCGATTATCCCATTGTGGTCACCGACTATGACCATCATATGTACGACCGTACTTCAGTGGTGGAATTATCACTCAGGCAAGGGTGGACACACAAATAATTTCCCACCGGTCGCACTTTTCGCACTGTGAGCAACTGAGCGATTTCCCCGAATCGGTCCTCCAAAATTCCACCTTCACGTGGGTGCACAAATCTCGTTCAGTGTGTGTGTGTGTGTGTGTGTGTGTGTGTGTGTGTGTGTGTGTGTGTGTGTGTGTGTGTGTGTGTGTGTGTGTGTGTGTGTGTGTGTGTGTGTGTGTGTGTGTGTGTGTGGTGTGGTGGAATAAAAGCAGGCTCTTTCAAACACAGGGGTAATTGGATATAATCTTACGATGATGAACAGAGTTCAATTCAGTCCATGGTATTGAGAGAGAGAGAGAGAGAGAGAGACGTCAATTATCCCATTGTCTTGTGAAGTCCTGTTGTGGTCACCGACTATGACCATCATACGTACGACCGTTATTCAGTGGTTGAATTATCACACAGGCAATGGTGGACACACAAATAATTCCCCACCGCTCGCACTTTTCGCACTGTGAGCCACTGATCGACTTCCCCGAATCGATCCTCCAAAAGCTCGTTCAGTGTCCGACACAGTGTGTGTCTCGTGGTGTGTCTGTCTGTGGCCCAGCGGATCTTATTCTTATCTCCACATGCTGGACATTAGCTGTCCATCAACCTGCTCCTCCCATCATTTTCTGCAGAAACCGTACAAGCAGGCAAGTAACCTTGTGAAAGGTGAACAATCAGCAGAGGAACCATAACATCAATCTTTCGAGCAGTTACAGTCTCTCTCTCTCTCTCTCCCTCGCTCCCTCTCTCCCTCTCCATCTCCCTCTCCCTCTCGCTCCACGCCTCCCCTCCGCTGGACGACTCCCCCTCTCTCTCCTAATAGCAGCACAATTCATAGGGTCTCTTCTGGACCCCTTTCCAAACTAGGGTAACCCCGAACACCCCCTCCTTTTAAGAAATCCTTACGGAGGAGAATTTCAGGTTATATGTGTATTACAGAGTTTAAAAGAATACATGAGTAATTATCAAAATACCGAGTAAAACGGGTAGAGTTTCAGACTTAACATCTAGATAAACAATCGGCTACAATGTTGTCCGTACCTTTGACATGTCTAATTTCTAGATCATAATCTTGCAATATCAGACTCCAGTTCAACAACCTTCTGTTCTTATTTTTCATATTATCCAGAAATACTAAAGGATTATGATATGTGTAAACTATCCGTGGTTTCTGGGCAGGACAAATCTTAACTGCGAAATTTTGCAAAGACAGAATAAGGGACAGTAACTCTTTTTCCACAGTGGAATATATTTTCTGGTGTACATTAAATTTCTTGGTGAAATAAGCCACTGGGTGTTCAATGTCATCCGCACCTTCTTGCAATAATACTGCTCCAGCACCCTTGTCACTGGCATCTGTTGCTATGGACTATGGTTTGGAAAAGTCTGATGCTCTGAGCATTGGGATTATAACACAATGTAGTTTACAGTTGGTCAAACAATTTTCCCACAGCCTCCGGGTGCTCGTCCCACGTGTCACTCCAGACCAGTAAATCATCGGAATAAGACCCTGTGTTTTCTATCCCTCGTATTAGCGAGTTAATCATCCTTTGAAATGTTCCTGGAGCATTTCTCATTTCGAAAGGTAAATTATTATTTTCATACAGCCCTGGAGGCGTGACAAGTGCTGAGATTTCTTTAGCCCTTTCAGTCAAAGGAACACACCAATATCCTTTCAGCAAGTCTATTTTTGGTAAGGTACACAGCCGTCCCGGCTTTATCAATGTATTCATCTACTCTCGGGATAGGATCAGCATCTGTCTTTGTGATGGCATTGACTTTCCTGTACTCCGTACAGAATCTCATGATACCGTCCGATTTCAGTACAAGTATACAAGGCGCTGCCCACTCTGAGGTAGATCGCTGAATAATACCAGCTGCTAGCATGTACTCAATTTCTTTTTCCACCAGCTTGCTTTCCTCGAAGTTCATTCTGTAGGGTTGCTTTTTAATGGGCTGGGCTGACTTTACAGTGATGTCATGCACCGCCCTCGGGAAGCCCTTAGAATGTTGCATTGTTTTTGCTGCTTTGACTTCAAATGTTGAATTTTCCTATCAATATTTTTCAAAACATCATACTTTCTGAGTCTTGTGAAAAATACAGGCAGTTCAGTAAAATGATCTGGTCTTCTTGTACTAGACACGGCAATCTCCTCCGTTGTCATGACAGTGCTCACTGGTGCAGTGTCGGAGTCATGATAACACTTGATCACATTTACATTCTGACCTGAGATTGCTCACTGAGTAAGGTCAAAGGTGACACAATACCCTTAACTCTGAACTCCTTAACTATCCCCTGGTTTGTTCTCGATGTAAAGTTTCTACCCTGGTCAGATTGGATTTCCTCAGGTAGATCTAACTGTGTGGAGAATTTGATAAGGGCTATTACCTTGATGTTCCAGAGGGGCACCATGCCATGGAACCTGGACACAGCACATATGATGGTTAACAGATACTCGTAGCCAGCTGCAGTCTTTGGCAATGGGCCCACACAATCCACCACAAACCCTGTAAAATAGTTCGCCAAAAACAGGTATCAGCTTAAATGGTGCTTTTGGGTCACCTGACTATATTTTCCTGCACGCTGACAGGTATGGCAAGTCCTGCACAAGTTCATAACATCCTTCCTTAAACTAGGCCAGTAGAATTCCTTCACAATTCCATTTATTGGCTTTTCCACTTCAACGTGTTCACCTGAAGACATACTATGAGCCACATTTAAAATTTCAGCCCTGTAAACTTCCGGGACCACCACTTGATGTTCAATAGCCCGATCCTCATCTGCAAGCACAGTAGGTGTTCTCCACTTCCTCATCAACACCCCATCTCTAAGATAATATCCCACTGACTCTCTCTGAACCTCTTCTTCTGTGAGAGCTGTCTCCTTTAAAGTCACAATTTCCGGATTTTTATTTTGCTCCTCACTCTTCCTTTTTGCTTCCTCAGCCGCCAGTTTCTTTTTTTACTCTGAACATAAGTTCATACTTCATTTTCGCTGTCTGAAGCTGAACCTCAGCCTCAGTAAGTGCTTTGTTCTCAACAAACATCTCCACGTCTCCTCTTTGAATTTCCCCTCCGCTACATAATGCTGTGTTATTAACAGCTGTACCTGAGCCCTCCACGTGCGAGTGGTCAATTTAATCTTTAGCTTACGAGCAATTCCCATCAGTACATCCCTCTTAGCCTTATCCAACGTGTCAGGGGTTGGCTCCGCCTTACAACTAGTAACCTCAAACTCCATTGCTGCTATTTTTCCACACAAGCAAATCAAAATAAGGGAATGTGTCCCAATTAATTCAAAAATTCCCCACACAATTTTGTTCAAAGCCTCGGACATAGGCCCCAATTTTGGACGTGTCCACCGTGACGGGGTTAAATAACCAGCAGAAATCGAAAACACACTGGAGTCTGGTATTGCTATAAACTAATAATGTTTATTAGTAAATTACCCAATACAGTAATATAAATGCAAACATATCACAGGTTAGCAATGCTACAGATATAGATATATATGTATGTGTGGAACAAAACTAGGCTCTTTCAAACATAGTGGTAATTGGATATAATCTAACGATGATGAAGAGAGTTCAATTCAGTTCATGGTATTTAGTTGAGTTACTTTGGAGAGAGAGAGAGAGAGAGAGAGAGAGAGGTGATGCCTTTGATCTTCCTGTTGTCTTCCGAAGTCCTGCTGTGGTCACCGATACGAACCATGATACGTGCAACCGTTCTTCTGTTGTCGCACCTTTTTCACACTGTGAGCCACTGAGCGATTTCCCCGAATCAATCCTCGAATACCCCACCTTCATGTGGTTGCACAAATCTCGTTCAGTGTCCGGCACTGTGTGTGTCTCCTGGTGTGTCTGTCTGTGTAACAGTGGATCTGCTCTTTATCTGCACATGCTGGACACCAGCTGTCCATCAACCTGCTCCGCCCACCGCTTTCTGCAGAAACCGTACAAGCGGACTAGTAACATTGTGAAAGGTAAACAATCAGCACAGGAACCATAACATGATTCTTTCGAGCAATTTCTGTTGCTCTCTCTATCTCTCTCTCTCAGTTGTCTGGACTCTTCCCCCTCTGTCTCTTAAAAGCAGCACAGTTCATAGAGCCTCTTCTGGACCCCTTTCCAAACTAGGGTGAGCCCTAACACTACATTCAGTAATAAGTATATCGCTTTGGATACTGTTGGTGGGGACAACCTGCCAGGGGCTAGTTGTCATGGTTTCGTATCTGGCACCGGGACTGGACCCTCAGCTCAGAATGGAAGGAGGGAAAGGAGGAGAGCAATAGTGATAGGGGATTCGACAGTTATGGGACAGATAAGAGGTTTTGTGGAAGAGATTGAGACTCTCGGATCGTCTGTTGCCTCCCTGGTGCCAGGGTCCACGATATCTCAGATCGAGTTCTCAGCATTCTCAAGAGCGAGTGGGTGCAGCCTGATGTCCTGGTCCATGAAGAAGGAGAAAGTCCTGCAAAGAGAATTTAGGGAGTTTGGTGCAACGGTGAAAGACAGGATATCCAGGGTTGCAATCTTCTGTGCCGCGTGCTAGTGAGGCTAGAAATAGGAAGTTAATGCAGATAAATACGTGGCTAAGGAGTTGCTGCAGGAGGGAGGTCTGCATGTTTCTGAGCAATTGGGTCTTGTTCCAGGGAAGGTGGGACCTGTTCCGACGGGACGGGTTGCACCTAATCTGGAGGGGGGACTGCCATTTTTGCAGGAAGGTTTGCTCGTGCTACTCAGGGGGGTTTAAACTAGATATGCAGGGGGAGGGGAGCCAGAGTGTTAGAGCAGATTGTGAGGTGGAAGAAGATAAAGGTCATGCGAGAGCTGCAAGTATAGTGCATGGGGTAAAGCCAGATCTAACATATAAAGATACTTTGAGGAAAGAGAAGCAGAATAAAGGGAGTAAAGATGGTAAGGTAGAAGGGCAAAAGTGCGTGTACTTCAAAGCAAGAAGCAGCAGGAAAAAAGATGATGAACTGAGAGCTTGGATACATCCATAGAATTATGATGTAGTGGCCATTAGAGAGACTTGGCTGGCACCAGAGCAGGAATGGATTCTCAATATTTCTGCATTTCAGTGCTTTAAATGGAGCGGGGAAGGAAGGGATGAGGGGTGGCATTACTGGTCAGGGATGCTATTACAGCTACAGAAAGGGTGGGAAATGTAGCAAGATCCTCCATTGAGTCAGTATGGGTAGAAGTCAGGAACGGCAAAGGAGCATTTACTCTATTGGGATTATTCTATAGACCCTGGCAGCAGCAGAGATACCGAGGAGCAGATTGGGAGGCAGATTTTTGAAAGGTGCGAAAATAACAGGGTTGTTATTATGGGTGACTATAACTTCGCGAATATTGATTGGCACCTGATTAATTCCAATGGTTTATAGAAGATAGAACAACATAGCACAGTACAGGACATTCGGCCCACAATGCTGTGCCAACCCTTAACCCTGCCTCCATATAACCCTCACCTTAAGTTCTTTTATATACCTGCCTAGTGGTCTCTTAAATTTCACTAGTGTAACGGCCTCCACCACTGACTCAGTCAGTCCATTCCACGCACCATCAACTCTCTGAGTAAAAATCTTTCCTCTAATATCCCCCTTGAACTTTCCACCCCTTTCCTTAAATCCATGTCCTCTTGTATTGACCAGGGGTCCCCTGGGGAAGAGGCACTGGTTGTCCTCTCTATCTATTCATCTTAATATCTTGTATACCTCTATCATGTCTTCTCTAATCCTTCGTAGAGTAAAGCCCTAGCTCCCTTAATCTCTGATCATAATGCATACACTCTAAACCAGGCAGCATCCTGGTAAAACACCTCTGTACCCTTTCCAATGCTTCCACATCCTCCCTATAGTCAGGTTGACCAGAGCTGGACACAGTACTCCAAGTGCGCCCGAACTAGAGTTATTTTTTTAGAGCTGCATCATTACCCCGTTATTCTTAAGCTCTATCCCTCGACTTTTGAAGGCTAACACTCCATAAGCTTTCTTAGCTATCTTATCTACCTGTGAGGCAACTTTCAGGGATTTGTGGACATGTACCCCTAGATCCTTCTGCTCCTCCACACACCCCAGTATCCTGCCATTTACTTTGCCTTGGAGTTTGACCTTCCAAAGTGTACAGCCTCAGACTTCTCCGGGTTGAACTCCATCTGCCGCTTCTCAGCCCACTTCTGCATCCTATCAATGTCTCTCTGCAACCTTCGACAATCCTCAGCACTATCCACAACACCACCAAGCTTTGAGTCGTCTGCAAACTTTTGTGTCGTCCATCCTTCTACCCCCACATCCAGGACGTTAATTAAAATCTCGAAAAGTAGACGTCCCAGAATCGATCCGTGTGCGGCACCATTAGTCACAACCCTTCAATGCGAATCTACTCCCTCCACCACAACTCTCTGCTTTCTGCAGGCAAGCCAATTCTGAATCCACCTGGCCAACCCTTCCTGGATCCCATGCCTTCTGACATTCAGAATAAACCTACCATGAGGGACCTTGTCCAATGCCTTACTAAAACAATATAGATCACATCCATTGCACTACCCTCATCTATGTGCCTGGTCACCTCCTCAAAGAACTCCGTCTGGCTTGTTAGACACGAACTGCCCTTCGCAATGCGATGCTGACTGTTTCTGATCAGAGCATAATTCTCTAAATGCCCATAGTTTGTATCACTAAGAATCTTTTACAGACGTAAGACTCACTGGTCTATAATTACCTTGACTATCCCTACTAACATTTTTGAGCAAAGGGTCAACATTCGCCTCCCTCCAATCCTCCGGTACCATTCCTGTGGACAACGAGGATATAAAGGTCCTAGCCAGAGGCTCAGCATTCTTTTCCCTCGCCTCGTGGAGCTGCCTGGGGAATATTCCGTCAGGCCCCGGAGACTTATCCATCCTAATGTATTTTAGCAACTCCAGCACCTCTTCTCCCTTGATATCAACATGCTCCAGAACATCAACCTCACTCATATCGACCTCACCGTCATCAAGATCCCCCTCATTGGTGAATAACGAAGAGAAGTATTCATTGAGGACGTCGCTCACTTCCACAGCCTCCAGGCACACCTTACCACCTTTACCTCTAATCGGTCCTGTGATCACATAATTGAAGAATGCACTGGGGTTTAGAAGGGGCAGAGTTTGTTCAGTGTGTCCAGAAAGGTTTCCTGTCACAGTATGTTGACAGGCCGACTAGGGGGAATGCCATACCAGATCTAGTATTAGGAAACGGACTGGGTCAGGTCACAGATCTCTCAGTGGAAGACCATCTGGTGGACATTGACCACTGCTCCCTGGACTTTAACATTATCATTTAAAAGGATAGAATCAGACAGGACAGAAACATTTTTAATTGGGGAAGGGCAAATTATGTGGCTATAAGGATAGATCTTGCGGGTGTGAATTGGGATGATGTTTTTGCAGGGAAATGTACTGTGGAAATGTGGTCGAGGGTTAGGGAGCTCTTGCAGGATGTTAGGGATAAATTTGTCCCGGAGAGGAAGTTAAAGAATGGTAGGGTGAAGGATCCATGGGTGACAAGATAGGTGGAAAATCTAGTCAGATGGAAGAAGGCAGCATACACGAGGTTTAGGAAGCAAGGATCAGATGAGTCTATTGAGGAATATAGCGTAGCAAGAAAGGAGCTTAAGAAGGGGCTGAGGAGAGCAAGCAAGGTGTATGAGAAGGCCTTTGGCAAGTAGGGTAAAGGAAAACCCCACGGCATTCTTCAATTATCTGAAGAAAAAATGGTTTACAGGAGTGAAGATAGGACCGATTAGAGATAAAGTTGGGAAGATGTTCCTGGAGGCTGTGGAAGTGATCGCAGTCCTCAACGAATACTTCTCTTCGGTATTCACCAATGAGAAGAAACTTGATGATGGTGAGGACAATATTACTGAGGTTAATGTTCGGGAGCATGTTTATATTAAGGGGGAAGAACTGTTGGATTTGTTAAAATACATTAGTACCGATAAGTCCCCGAGGCCTGAAGGAATATTCCCCAGGCTGCTCCACGAGGAGAGGGAAGAGATTGCCTAGCCTCTGGCTAGGATCGTTATGTCCTCGTTGTCCATGGGAATGGTACCGGAGGATTGGAGGGAGGCTAATGTTGTCCGCTTGTTCAAAAAAGGTAGCAGGGATAGTCCTGATAATTATAGACCAGTGAGCCTTACGTCTGTGGTGGGAAAGCTGTTGGAAAAGATTCTTAGAGATAGGATCTATGGGCATTTACAGAATCATGGTCTGATCAGAGACAGTCAGCATGGCTTTGTGAAGGGCAGATCGTGTCTAACAAGCCTGATAGGGTTCTTTGAGGAGGTGACCAGGCATATAGATGGGGATAGTGCAGTGGATGTGATCTACATGGATTTTAGTAAGGCATCTGACAAGGTATCACAAGGTAGCCTTATTCAGAAAGTCAGAAGGCATGGGATCCACGGAAGTTTGACCAGGAGGGTTCAGAATTGGCTTGCCTGCAGAAAGCAGAGTGTCGTGGTGGAGGGACTACATTCAGATTGGAGGGTTGTGACTAGTGGTCCCTCAACAGATCCCACAAGGATCTGTTCTGGGACCCCTGCATTTCGTGATTTTTATTAACGACCTGGATGTGGGGGTAGAAGTGTTGTTTAGCAAGTTTGCAGATGACACAAAGGTTGGTGGTGTTGCGGATAGTGTAGTGGATTGTCGAATATTGCAGAGAGACATTGACAGGATGCAGAAGTGGGCTGAGAAGTGGCAGATGGAGTTCAAACCGGAGAAGTGTGAGGTGGTACACTTTGGAAGGACAAATTCCAAGTCCAAACTAAATGGCAGGATACTTGGTAGTGTGGAGGAGCAGAGAGATCTGGGGGTGCACGTCCACAAATCCCTGTAAGCTGCCTCACAGGTAAATAGGGTAATTAAGAAAACTTATGCACTGTTACCTTTCATAAGTCGAGGGATAGAGTTTAAGAGTTGCGGGATAATGATGCCACTGTATAAAACTCTGGTTAGGCCACACTTGGAGTACTGTGTCCACTTTTGGTCGACTCACTGTAGGGAGGATGTGGAAGCATTGGAAAGGGTACAGAAGAGATTTACCAGGATGCTGCCTGGTTTAGAGAGCCTGGATTATGATCAGAATTTAAAGGAGCTAGGGCTTTACTCTCTGGAGAGATGGAGGATGAGAGGAGACATGATAGAGGTATACAAGACATTAAGAGGAATAGATAGAGAGGACAAACAGCACCTCTTCCCCAGGACACCACTGCTTAATTCAAGAGGACATGGGTTTAAGGAAAGGGGTGGAAAGTTCAAGGGGGATATTAGATGAAGGATTTCTACACAAAGAGTGGTTGGTGCGTGGAATGCCATACATGAGTCAGTGGTGGAGGCAGATACACTGGTGAAATTTCAGAGACTACTAGACAGGTATATGGAGGAATTTAATGTGTGGAGGGGGGTATATGGGAGGCAGGGTTTAAGGGTCGGCACAACATTGTGGCTCGAAGGGCCTGTACTCTGCTATATTGTTCTATGTTTCTTAGGTCACGAACCTATCTATCACACCTGCAGATGACCAAGATCCGTATGCTCCACTGCCGCCGGACAAAGTGTGTAAATGCAGGATAGGGCTATGTTGAAAATTAAATGTGCTCGGTTTTCTAAAATTGACTCTTTCTACCTCAGGCCACGAAGTTAGCAATCAACCCCCACCCCCCGCCCCCACCGTACAGCACATCGCCGGATACTGCTGCAGTTTAACTCAATCTGACAATTTACACAGGTACAATTAAGTGGCAATTATCAATCATCAAAATCTTGATCTAAGAAATAACGTCATGTAAGTGTAACACCCTGATTAACATTCTGTCTGCTATACTGTAGGCATTTCAGTTTATCAATTTTATGAGAGAAGTCGGTTTTATTATAAGCTTGTAGGGTTTGATCTGAGATAAAGGGATTTACTGTACAACTTAAGAATGTAGTGTCATCCAGTCAGGATGGTAGAATTGATAAGGGTTCTACAGAATGCTGTGAGGGCAGCTCTTTGTTGGTGGGAGCTGGGAGAATGCAGGAGGGAAGATGGATGAAGACGCCGTCCCTCTTGCACAAGGTGCTTTATGCAAATGAATGTCTTCAGGAGGAAGAACCAATACTCTGGAAGTAGACAACACAAGTGAATCTGCAGATGCTGGAAATAAATAAAAACATAAAATGCTGGCAGAATTCAGCAGGCCAGAGAGCATCTATGGAAGAAAGTAGTGACAACGTTTTGGGCCGAAATCCTTCATCAAGAGAGTCCTTTTGTTCGACGTGGATTTCAAGCGGAAACAAATGTTTCTCGATGATTTGATCTCCACTGTGCACAGGTGACTGCTTCAGTATAATGGGTCATTTTTTTCCTGTCCTTCCTTTGGTAACTAGGTGCTTAAGTTAACATTCGTAAATATACTTCTTTATAATTTGTATTCACTGTAAGAAACGTTATGTCTTGCCAAAGGGCGATAGCCGCGGGTAGAAAATCACACAGCTTTCACACAAACTGGCGTGTGGGTGGGCAAACGAGCCATCCCAACCTCATGGATTTCACAGGTCCACAGTTGTATCACGCTAGATGTACGAAGCCTGACAAAGGTGGGTTTCTCCTCACAGTGTCCAGTGCTTGTTAGCGAGGAACTAACGAGCCGCATTTCCAGAGGCTTCCAGTGTAAATTTGTTTTATAAGCCACCATACCTTCCAGAAATACACGCTTGATCCAGTTTACAGTGTGAGTCCTAAAAACTATAATGACAAATCCATTATTAGAGATCGGGGAATCTTAATGACAGACGCATCCTTCCTGAGGCATCGCTCCTTGAAAAGATGTCTTGGATACTATGGAGGCTGGTACCCATGATAGAGTCGACGAATGGTACAAGATTCTGCAACTTACTTCGATCTTGTGCCTTGCCCCGCCCCAATACCAGATTGTGATGCAGCCAGTGACAATTCTCTCCATGATGCATTTTTAGAAATTTTCGAGTATTTTAGTTGACAACCCAAATCTCCTCAAAATTGGAATGTAATAAAGTCACTTAATTGCATTCTTTACACCTGCACAATATTTTGTGTCCATGTTAGTGTGTCAGAGATATTGACACCCAGGAATTGCTCGCACTTTCCACTCTTGACCTCTCTATGCCGTTTGATTTTGCTCCCTTGTCTTAGCCCTTCCTGAACTCCACAATCAGCTCTTTGGTCTTGCTGAAGTTGAGTGCAAAGTTGTTGTTGCGGGACCACTCAACTAACTGGTATATCTTGCTCCTGTACGCCCTTACCTCACAGACCTAAATTCTGCCAACAATGATTACATTCACAGCAGTTTACAGTTGATATTTGAGATGCCCCTAGACACATAGTCATGGGCTTAGAGAAGGTAGAGCAGTGTTAAGCACACAAAACTGTGCTGTGCCGGCCATTACCCTATATTTTCCATAGGCATAGGGCAATTCACAGGTTGTTGATCAAGCTCCCCTTCGGGCCACCATGCCCATTCTAGTACCCAACACCATTCTATTTACAAACACTTCGTCCGCAGGCGGCAATGCCAATGTTTCTGTATGTTCACCTGGATAATGGGGATGGACAGTCAGAATCACTGCATCCATCCACTATCTACGCCCCATGACAGCGTATTCCTGGTTCCAGCACTCCTCACCACCATACCACCACCTCTGGGTGACATTGCTCATAGTCCCTCTGAACCTCTTGCACGGCCACGTCAATCTGTCCTGTGTACTATTGAGAACTGTGCTACAAGGGTGACCGTTAACACTGTGTAACCCATCCATACTTCTCCCCTGCTATCGGTCAGAACACCCCAGTTAGTCTATTCCGGTCCACGAGGGTCAATCCAGACTGCGCAGTCTGCCTTAAACAGAAGGGAAATGAACGATCTCGAAAGAGGTGCTGGAGAGGAAGAGAAAGAGTGTGGAATGGGGAGAAGCTGATTGGGAGTAAAGGAGGTGGAGAGAAGTCGGTTTTAGCTGGTGGGAGAGACCATGCAGGAAGGGGACCGTGTTTTGAACAGTGTTCAAAACAACTTTTCACTCAACCTCCACACCACGGGAATTGGACATGTGCTCCCCACAGTTCAATGTCTGTCGTCGCTGGGAACTGAGCACCACTGCCGTGATTTCCCACTACTCCCAGCCTGTCACCTTTCCAGAAATTAAATTAATCCCAGTGTCTGTTGTGTAATCATTAACCAAGTGCCCGCTTTTAACTTCACCAACATCATCAGCACAGTGTTCTGTCAAATACTGAGTTCCTGTGGGTGACATGAAGGCAATGTGGGAGAGCAAAGAATGCAACAGATATCCATATTAACAGACTAATGCCGAAGGATATGTGAGAGAGAGAGAGAGGGAGAGAGAGAGAGAGAGAGGAAGAGAGAGAGAGAATAAGGAAAAGCGAGGGAGCATTGATGAAATAGTTAGAGGCTGGAGGGACAGTGGGAAAGAGAAGGGAGGAGGAGCTGAGAGCGAGATATTGCAGTGTGTGTTAGACAGATACAGTGAATCATGAAACCCAGAGTGAAAGGGGGAAAGAACAATAGATGTAGTATGATTTCTTGTCTCTCATGCCTAATGATTACAATTTCTCTGAGCTCTCATCTCCAGAGTTCACAGTTTCACTGCAAAGACCATGAGTGGTCCGCATTCCCTCTGTGTCACCTTGCTGTACAAGGTGTGTGCTTGTCCGGTGCCTGTACATACCGAGAGATAACACGGGATATTGATATAAATGAGAAGAAAAACAACTCGTGATTTTAGTGTCTCCAGCCGCAGGTTTTGCATCATCCAATGGAGCTACCTTGTGCAAACAGAAGCTCATTAATTCACCGGGAGACACTGCATCAGTAGCACCTATACTAGTGGATCCAGAGAACAGCTGAAGCCACCACCTACTTTGCCTATTGGGAAGACTGTTTCTGAAGCACCTGGCCATTCTGCTCAAAGCTTCCAACTCAGCATGAATCACATATGCAAAGCTGGCAAGGCATCTGCTAACTCGGTGATTCAATCACCCGCCCATTTATGAGATGACGGAGAGCTGCACCTGGCTTTCTGGCAACGAAATGGCAGTCACTGTGTGGTACATTAAGACAGTCCATTCAGCCCATCAAAGCTGCTTCGTCAATCAATTATGTTTAATCCCGCATCACCTTTGATGCCCTGACGAATCAGGAAATTATCTTTTTTTTTGCTTTCAATATTTCCACGGACTTGGCTTGCACACCTGTCCGTGGCCGAGCATTCTGCAGATTCACCACTCTCTGGAAAAACAATATCCTACTTAACTTTGTTCTAAAGTGATCCCTCTCAAATTTGAGGTTGTGCCTGCAATTTCTGGAGACTTTGTATATGAAACATCGTCTCCACATCCGCCTAAACAAGTCTTTTCAACATTTGGTAGATTTCAATGCGACCTACCCACATTCTTCTAAATGCCAGTGCGTACAGGGCCAAAGCTCTTACATCTTAACCCTTCTTTCCCAGAATCATCCTCGTAATCTGGACTCCCCCCGATGTGAGCGCATGCTTTCTGAGATACGGGGCATAAAACTGTTGACAGTACGCCAAGTGCGGACTGTTGCTTATAAGTACTCAGCTAATCTCGCTGTTTTTATATTATATTCCACTTTGAAATGAATACCAACATCTGCCTTCTTTACGACCAGCTCATTTCTGAACATTGTATTCAACCTGCCAATTTTTTCCTATTCTTCCAATTTTTATATCCTTAGACCAGTGGTGTCAAACTCAATTTAGGTCACGGGCCGGATTGAGCAAAATGCAGCTTCATGCGGGCCAGATCAGTCGGACGCGTGCGAACGCAGCTTTCGTTGCCTCCATTTGTTCAGCCTACTCTCATGTGTCTCAGTCTCTGCTATAACTACAAAGTGTTTCACTTTACAAATTCCGTTTCTTATGAAGAAGACTGCCGAGCAAGACTGCCGAATAAACACTAGAAACCCTGAAAACCTGGTACCTGAATAAACTCAGTATTAGCCATATCATACGCCATAGGCGCTTCGATTACTGGGGCCAGCTTTAATAGTAATTAGATATTATCTCGCGGGCCAAAGATAATTACACCGCGGGCCGGATTTGGCCCGCGGGCCTTGAGTTTGACATATATGCCTTAGACCATAAAACCATTAGACAAAGGAGTAGAATTAAGCCATTCAAACCAGTAAGTCCGTCTACAATTTCATAATGGCTGATCCCGGATCGATTCAACCCCATACACCTGCCCTCTCATCATTTCCCTTGATGCCCCACTTTCTTTCTGTAATCCCATTGCTTCTTCAGAGCTACATACCCCTCCAACTATCTTCATAACTTCTGACAACGTTGCTGCAAAGCTATCAATTTCTTTATCTAAATCATTGACAAAAGTATAAAAAGTAGGTTTCTAATACTGGCCTCTGGAGAACACTACTAGTCACTGGCAGACAACCAGGAAATGCCCCCCTTTATTCCAGTCGCTGGTCCCTGCCTGTCAGCCATCCCTCTAACCATGTCAGCATCTTTCCTGTATTTCCATGTGATTTTATCATGTTAAGCGGCCTCATGCGTGGCACCGTGTGAAATGCCTTCTGGAAATACAAGTAAAGGATTGGAGGGTTGTGAATGTTGTTCCTTTATTAAAGGAAGGGAGTAGAGATAGACGAGGAAATTATAGATGTGAGTCTCCATTCAGTGTTTGGCAAGTTGATAGAAAACATCCTTGCAGACAGGATTCATGAATATTTGGAGACATATAATATGATTAGGAATAGTCAGCATGACTTTGTCAAAGGCAGGTCGTGTCTTATGAACCTGACTGAAATTTTTGACCATGTGACATTGATGAAAGCAAGGCAGTAGATGTAGTGTATATGGATTTCAGCAAGATACCCCATGCAAGGCTTATTGAGAGAATTAGAATGCATGGGTTCCAAGGGGACATTGCTTTGAGCATCCAGAGTTGGCTTGACCAAGGAAGGTAATGAGTGGTTGCAGGTTGGTCACATTCTACAAGGAGGCCGGTGACCAGTGGTGGGTCTCAGGGATCTGTTGTGGGACCACTACTCTTCATGATCTTTGTAGATGATCTGGATGAGGAAGTGGAAGGTTGGGTTAGTAAATTTGCTGATAACACAAAGTTTGGTGGTGTTGTGGATAGTTTGGAGGGCCATCAAAGATTACAGTGGGAGATTGATAGGATGCAAAACTGAGCTGCAAAATGACAGATGGAGTTCATCCCAGATAAGTGTGAGGTGGTTCATTTTGGTAGGTCAAGTAGGATGGCAGTATATAGTATTAATCGTAATATTCTTGGCAGTGTGGAGGATCAGAGAGATCTTGGGGTCCGAGTCCATAGGACACTCAAAGCTGCTGCGCAGGTTTACTCTGTGGTTAAGCAGGCAGACTGTGCATTGGCCTTCATCAATCGTGGGTTTAAGTTTAGGAGCCGAGAGGTAATGCTGCAGCTATATAGGAACCTGTTCAAACTCTACTTGGAGTATTGTGCTCAGCTCTGATAGACTGACTGCAGGAAGGATGTGGAAACCATAGAAAAGGTGCAGAGGAGCTTTACAAGGATGTCACCTGGATTGGAGAATTGTTTGAGTGAACTTGGCCTTTTCTCCTTGGAGGGACGGAGGATGAGAGGTGATCTGACAGAGGTGTATAAGATGATGAAGGGCATTTATTGTGTGGATAGCCAAGGCTTTATCCCAGGGCTGAAATGCCAGCACGAGAGGGCACAGTTGTAATGTGTTTGGAGGTAGGTACGGAGGAGATGCCAGGTGTACGTTTATTTACACAGTGAAGGTGAGTTCGCGGAATGGGCAATCGACGACGGTCGTGGAGGCGAAAGCGATAGTGTCGTTTAAGAGACTTCTGGATAGGTACATGGAGATTAGAAAATTAGAGGGCTATGGGTAACCCCAGGTAGATTCTAAGGTAAGGACATGTTCAGTGCAGCGTTTTAGGCTGAAGGGCCTGTATTGTGCCATAGGCTTTCTATCTTTCTATGTAATGGCTTCTTTGAAATGTTTCACTGCTAAGGCAAAAGTAATGGCTTCTCAGTAATGTTCCCTGCTGAGATAATTGTTTCTCTGTAGCAGCAATGTTTGGGTTATGCCTGTTAGCCCATCGGAGACTGTTGCTTTGTCTTGTGTATCAGGAAGGACGTTGTCTTCGCGGTTTTTGTCAAGGAGAGATGAAGAGGGAGGACGCGTGTGGAGAGAGCGGGTAGACCACTAGGCGGAGTGGACTGGGATGTGGAAGTTCGAAGTTCGGTGACGCTCGGAGGAGACCGATGGTGGAAGAATGACTACTGAGTGAGCTCAAACGTGACTTTGACTTGACTTGGGCACTTTTTTATTTTCAGTACTATATTCAGATTAAGATTCATAATGTTCTATCATTTAATTGCATATTGTGTACTGTCTGGTATTTTGCGTTGTGGGTTTGTAGCTGGGGGTACATTGCACAACATCCACACAATGTGATTACCCAGTTTGGTGGGGCTGAAGGCCGACTCCCCTAGACGAACAGGAGCCGGGCGAGCCTGAGGGTTACATTTGTACCAAAGACATCCACCTCCCTTCATTTTTTTCATGCTAATTGTTAGTCCTCGAGGAACCCTGTCAGATTTGTCAGGCAGGGTAACCAAACAGGCCTGTAATTTCCTTCTTTATTTGCCTTCCTCCCTTTTTAAAGAGTGCAGAGACATTTGCAATTTGACATTCCTCCGGAACCATAACAGAATCCAGTGATTCTTGGAAAATGATAAACACTGCATCTGCTGTCTCTTCGGCAACCTCTTTCAGAACTGTGGGATGTCAGCCATATGGTCCACTTGTCCTATTTCAGACTTTTGCGTTTCTTTGGCGCTTTTTCCTTTGTAATAGAAAAGGCACTCACTCATGCTCCCTGGCACTCACGGTCTTCAGGAACACTGTTAAAGTCTTTCACAGGGAGAGCTGATGTAAAGTACTCATGAGCTTCATATGCCATTTCATTATCCCCCATTACTACATCACCAGCCTTATTTCCGGTAGTCCAGTTTCAACTCTCACTGCCCTTTTACTCTTTATATAACTGTAAAACAAACTTTTAGCATTCCACTTTATATTATTGGCCAGTTTGCCCTCATGTTTATTCTTTTGAATTTGTATGGCTTTCTTAGTGGCCTTATGTTGGATTAAAAAAAAAATTCTCAAACATGCAAAGACCCTTTCTACAGGCCGAGAGCCAAGTTCCTCGCCCAGAACGTTGACTGTACACTATTTCTAATTTCTGATGTAAAATCATCTAGAAAAATGATGCAAATGTAACCCCTGGGTCGCCTCAGGCATCGCTCAAACTCGTTCTAGTCTAGGGGGAGCAGCCTTCGGCCCCGCCAAACTGGGTAATCAGCTGGTGTGGATGCTGTGTGATGTCCCCGCCTCGCTCAAAAAACAGACAGTACACCTTATGCGATTAAATGAGTACAATTTATAAAGATTACTATAACTAAGCGATTACTAACGATACAGTATATATGAATAAGAGAAAAAAAAAGAAAAGGCGCCAAACTTATCAAAGTCCAAACCACTTCGTGCACAACCGTTGGAGCTCAATTACTGAAGTCTTCTGGTATTCGATCCCCTCCGAATTTCTCGACCCGCCTCCTGGGACCCCCACGGTGGTCGACCAGTCGCTCCACACTCCTCTGTCTCCGTCTCCTCTCATCACCGAAAACCTTGGGCCGGGGACCCCCGCTCGGTGTCCGTACCGTCGCCCAGCTTCCAGCACCCCGTCCTCTCCATCTCACTCCGTCTCACTCCATCGCGCCGACTCCCCAAAACCCCCACCAACAATCAGTTTATAGTCCCAAACAAGCTTCCAGCACTTATCATAACAAAGACGCTAGCATTCCTACTATTAACACAGGCGCCAGCATTCCTACTTTTAACAAAACAAAGACGCCATTTTGATTACATACACAGTAACAAAGAAAAAGAAAAAAACCCCCGTTACACTCTCCCCCCACCAAATAAAAGTCATGTCCTCATGACTATTAGATAACTCGTCACCTTTCCTGCCAACACACCATAACCCAAGCACAAGCAGTGACATCTCCTCCCCACACAGTAAACCTCACGCCCTGTTCCTTAGGCGCTATATAGGCCAACTATCTGGGCGTTCCCAAACCCTTCTGAGACCTCTGTACCCCCCTCACCTAAACCCTTAGGCTAGGACACAGCTGAGGATACCTTGGGTCCACTACCAACTCCTCTTTCAACCTCTCACTCATGCCCCACACTGCACACAGCTAACCCTCCCCACTACACCTGACTCAGTGGAAGAAGGGCCAAAGGTCTCTTCCTCAATCGAGGGAAAGTCAGCAAAAGGCAGCATGTACCACACATCCAGCACATCAGCCTTTGAATCCGTATTCTTCCTCATTTCTTCGATCGGTAGCTGCTGTTTGATCTTCTCCAAACGGAAACACGTGGCCTGCACTGCTCCTGCAGTCTCTTCAGCCTCCTGCAATTGAGATTATCATCTTCTCTGGCCCCTGGCTCAGCAGTTCTGACTCCTGCATCCCGACCATCTCAATCTGGAATGCAGTTACTCCAACAGCTTCTTCCACCCCGACCTGAAAAGCAGCAGTTAAAGATTGGTCACCCTCCAGTTCAGTATTCACTGCACTTCTCTCCAGCTTTTTTTCTCCTCATGACTTCTTCCAGATCAACCTTCAGGTTTTGCACTTCATTTGAACTGTCGATGGTCATCTTCAGGTTCCCTTCAAGCTACCGCTTCCCCCTTCCGAGATTTGTCCGCAATTTCTTCACCTCCGCAAACTCCCTTCTCCAGGCTCTCAGTTTGCTGTGGCCCTTAGTCAAACAACTTTCTTCGTTCTCTCCAACTTGTAAGTCTTTCAAATGGTCCCAGATCACTCTCTCCGGTCTCTCAGTCTTCATTTCAAACTTGATTCCGTAGAGACAGACACTCACGAGCTGCGACCTTCGCCAGCCCTGGCACGTGTCCAGAAAACACTTTAACTCTGTAGTTCTCAGCCGCTCCTGCAACGCCCTCACTTCATATTCTCCTGAGGCAAATCCAAATACCAGGAGATCATCCACATACGTCAAAATTCCAAACGCCTCCACACCCCCATGGTCTTCCACATGCCCTGCAGGAAGGTTGCAAGGGCTCCGGAGATACCCTGTGGTATCTTTTCGGACCGGAAAGACGACTAGGAAACTTTTAACCGCCGTCTTCTCCTTGGCGGCCTCACTCATCGGGATCTGGCAACATCCACTCCTCAGATCCAGCACCTTAAACCTCTTCGCACCACTCAGATAGGCCATCGCCTCTACGGCCCAATATAATCCACACACACGCTGCCTACGTCTGCCACGCTGTAGGGGCCAGTCGCCGCAACCTCTGCCTCACCGAGGTGTCTTCAGCAGTCAACTCCCCTCCCTGGTGGTATTTCGCAGCGTCCACTAAGAGGGTCTCACCCTCAGATACTCCTCCAGGCCATACCACCACCGGCTCTGGTTTGAATTCGGTATCGGCCCAATGCTGCTACACACGTCCGCACAAGCAGCTCGAAACTCTGGGTGCATCGATAATGCCTCCAAACAGCTCTCACCCGCCTCCTCCGGGCAGGCCCCCAAGCGCACCAACAGGATATTGGTTCTCTCCAGAACCGAAACGCTGCCCGTCTCAACAGTGTCCGGACACATCAGCATTAACGATTCACGAACCTCAGTCACCTCCACATTTGCCTCTAAGAACTCCATTTTCACTGACCAACAACCGTCGTCTTTATAATCACCGGCACTGGTACCCCAAATCTCCAGTGCCGTCAATGTCATCAAGGGTAAAGGCTTCCAAAAACGGTTATAAAACAAACTGTACAGCAACTTAACCGGTGCCCCAGTGCCGAGGATGGCTTTAACTTGACTTCCATCCATCCGTAACAACACCTGAGTGCGTGGTCCCTCTAAGCCTTCAGGAATAGAGTCTGTTCCTTGCGGGAGTTCCTTGGTACATTGCTGGGAACGTGCTCCCCCAGAGACCCCAAGCCGTTCCCCCACTGGGCCTCCTCTAAGTTTCCCGACATCTCTCGGATCAACGGAACAACTGATCCCCTTGACAGATCCCCCTGTCTCCGCAAGCAATTTATCTGCCCTCCTAACCAAAAGGGATACCCTAAAAACTTCCCACCAATCTCCTGCCACGGATATGATAAGCCCCCCAGTTGCGGCATTTGACTTCCAGTCGAACCACACGCATTTTCCCACACTTTCCCAGAACTGGCAGCTGTCACTTCGAGGTAATTGCGCCCGACAGTTCTAACAACGCTACCAGCCCGCCTACTCAAACTTTCAACCAATCCCTGTCGCTTTCCCTCAGCCAAGCACTGCCACTCACCCAACAACTGAGAGGTCTGCTTCGCCCCTTTAGGGCTGGACATTATTCCAACAACCGGGCGGAGCCCACCGTAGCTGAAACATCCCAACCTGCCACTCCTCACTCTCCAAACAGTACGGACAACCCATGGTACCACCACCATTTCGTCAGCGCTAGTCAGAACTCGAACAACGACCTCCGGGCTACCAACAGCAGCCACCCCACCCAACACACATACAGAGACAACCGGCAATCGCACACCCACAAAGGCACACCAGCTCTTCGCCGCAGACACAATTCAAAGAGGGTGATCACACAGCTTCCACAGAAATCAAACCCGGACGAACACCCCCACAATGTAACCCCTGGGTCGCCTCAGGCATCGCTCAAACTCGTTCTAGTCTAGGGGGAGCAGCCTTCGGCCCCGCCAAACTGGGTAATCAGCTGGTGTGGATGCTGTGTGATGTCCCCGCCTCGCTCAAAAAACAGACAGTACACCTTATGCGATTAAATGAGTACAATTTATAAAGATTACTATAACTAAGCGATTACTAACGATACAGTATATATGAATAAGAGAAAAAAAAAGAAAAGGCGCCAAACTTATCAAAGTCCAAACCACTTCGTGCACAACCGTTGGAGCTCAATTACTGAAGTCTTCTGGTATTCGATCCCCTCCGAATTTCTCGACCCGCCTCCTGGGACCCCCACGGTGGTCGACCAGTCGCTCCACACTCCTCTGTCTCCGTCTCCTCTCATCACCGAAAACCTTGGGCCGGGGACCCCCGCTCGGGGTCCGTACCATCGCCCAGCTTCCAGCACCCCGTCCTCTCTCTCTCACTCCATCGCGCCGACTCCCCAAAACCCCCACCAACAATCAGTTTATAGTCCCAAACAAGCTTCCAGCACTTATCATAACAAAGACGCTAGCATTCCTACTATTAACACAGGCGCCAGCATTCCTACTTTTAACAAAACAAAGACGCCATTTTGATTACATACACAGTAACAAAGAAAAAGAAAAAAACCCCCGTTACACTAACTACTTGGTTTTATGTATTTATTTGATTGTACAATTTGAGCCTAAGAAGGAAGAGTCATTTTTATCAGACAAAATCCAAATTGTCTAAAGCAGTGTTAACAGTAAAATAAAAATACAATGCGTTTCCATTCCCACTTGACGCACTGATGTCCCCTTCTCCCTTCCGCAAACCTCCTCCTTCGACATATCGATCTGGTTTGCTGCCCTCCTCTGGATGTTTTAATCTGGAATTCCTCCTCAAACCTTACCGACTCTGAACTCCACTTTCTCTGTGCGTACCCCAAATTTACAATCAAACCCCCAGACAAAGGATGTGCTGTTGGACTGTTTCCGAGTGAACTTGTGAAATCCAGCATCTCCTTATCCGTACCACATGAGGAGGACCCCACTCCAGAACTACATAAAACTGTCTCTGACGCCATTAGTGACCTCATCAGTTCTGGAGATCTCCCATCCAATCACAGATCCTTCGCCCACAACAGCTTACCTTGACCCAATACCCAAGATCCACAATCCCGACTGTGCTGGGTAGGCATATTATCTCTGCCTGCTCCTGACCCACTGCACTCTTATGCTCATAGTTCGACTTAATTCTGTCCGCCTTGGTCAGTCCCTTCCAATCTGCATCGGTGAAACTTCTCATGCTCGCGATCTTCTTTCTAGCGTTTAACTCCCTGGCCACGATTACCTCATTTACACCATGAATGATCATTCCGAATACACTTCTACCCCCGATCCACTACCACTTTCCTCTGTCTGTTAGAATTGGTCCTCACCCTCAACAATGTTTCCTTTCGCTCCGTCCGCATTATCCAAGCTCGTGTGTTGGCCATTGGCTACGTCCCTATTCCAAGCCTTTGCCAGAGATGTTCCCTATCTTGTTCCTCCAGCACATTGATGTGTTATGCTCCGGTCCCGAGCCGGCGTTCCGGTTCTTGTTCCGGGCTGCAGACTCCGGGTCTTGTAGCCGTCCGCCTTTCACCCTTGAGCCTAATTAGTCACACCTGTGGATCATCTTGGCTTGTTGGGGCTCAAGGTATGTACACCTGATGCCCATCGGCTGGCGGTGTATAGAGGGGCCTCTGGGACTGAGTGGAGTTGGGGGATTGTCTTGCCTATCCTGCTCACCCCTGGTTGTCCTGCTTATCCTGCTCACCCCTGGTTGTCCTGCTTATCCTGCTCACCCCTGGTTGTCCTGCCTATCCTGCTCACCCCTGGTTGTCCTGCCTATCCTGCTCACCCCTGGTTGTCCTGGCTTGGAGTACCATCGTTAAAGACGAGTTTTTCGAGTAGGTCTGGCAATCACCCTGGACGAAGTTTCCTTTCTATCCCTTGCCTCCGTTGGGCAAGCCTGGCTGGACTGCCGTTGCCCGACGGGGGACTCTGCCTCTTCCTACCCCTTGCTGCCGTGGAGTTGTGCTCCGCAACCTACCCAGGTGCCCTGCAACATGCGTAGGCCCCTGCGTTCCTTCCTCGGAGGTCCGGGCCCTGCCCAGGAGTTATGTGCCTCCCCCAGAGAACTCCAAGATCCTGCCGGAACTCCTAGATCCTGCCGGACCTCCAAGAACCTCCTCAGAACTCCGGGATCCTTCCTTGCCTGAATTCTAAGCCTCTCTTGGAACCCCAGAATCACCATGTCCCTCATGTCCACCACGGTCCCCACATCTTGTCTATCGTTTAGCTGTTCCCATCCTGTCCCTAGTACTTCAGTGTCTGCGTCCTGCACTTGTGTCCAGCCGCCTGTCCCCTTACGACATTGATGACTGCATCGATGCTGTTTCAGGCACCTGCTCTGAGGCTGGAATTTCATCACATTGGCCACCAACTTCCACACTGACCTTAAGTACACTTGGTCTGTTTTAACAACTGCCTTACCTTGCTCGATCTCTTTCTCTCAATCAAAGGAAACAAATTGCCGACCCTTTTCATTAGAAACATACTGGCTCCAACAGTTATTTGGTCCTTACCTCTTCCCTCCCAGTTTCCTGTAAAAATGCTATTCCCTTTTCCCCTTTCCTTTATCTCATCAGCATCTGCTCCAAGAATGTGGCCACCATTCCAGGCGATCAGAGCTGCCTTCTCTCCGCGGCCCTAAACATCGATTGCACTCTTTTCCACAGTTGCTGCTTGATCTTCTGAGTTCTTCCTGCATTTCAATGTATCAAAAATGATTAAAATATGTTCCCTTATTCGTCAATTGATATTGCACTAATCTTCTTCGATGTTAACACATCCCCTCTTAGTGGGACCAAATGGCTCACAGTGCTCCAAAATTGGCCTGCCCAGCGCTTTAAAAAGTTTCATTCAGCCTTGCTTCTTGCTTTTATATTCTATTCCTCTTGAAATGAATGCTAACATTGCATTGACATTTCACAGCACTGACTCAACCTGCCAATAAACGTTTAGGTGAATCTGCAGAGATCGCAAAAGTCACCTTGCACCTCAGATTTTTTTAAATTTTGTTTTCACTCCATTAAGAAAATATGCTGTGCCGTTATTTAATCTAACAAAATGCATCGCCATACAGGGGAAGACACTGCATTCAATTAGCTGCCTCTTTGCCATTCTCCATATCCATTCAATTCATTATGGAGTCTGTCTACTTTCTAAAAACTATCTACCCATCTATGTATCTTCGCATCATCTGAAGACATTGTCACAAAGCCATCTATTCCAAATTCACAGATAGTTCTTACGTATAACGTAAGCGGACCCAACACAGACCACTGTGGAACACCACTAGTCACCGACAACCTCACAGAAAAGGCTCTCTTTATACTCACTCTTTCCTTCCTGCTAAACAGTCATTGCTTTCTCTATGCTAGCATCGGTCATCCAATACCGTGGATCTTTACTTTTTAAGCAGTCTCATGTCTGATGCCCTATCGGAGGTCTTCTAAAAATCCAAGTGCACACCAGCTACCGATTCTACATTGACTATTCTGCTTGATAATCTCTTAAGGAATTCCAGTAGTTTTGTCAAGCAAAACCGATCCCTGAGAAAAAAAACATGCTGACATTTGTCAGAAATCATGTTGACTCTAATAATCGAGTTAAACATCTTCTTAGACACTGAGCTCAGCCTAATTGTCCTGTCCTTTCTTCTGGCTCTCTTGCTTCATGAAGCTTTGAGTGACGTTTGCAATTTTCCATTTCTCCGGAAGCATGCCGGAATCAAATGACACATGAAAGATGACTAGTGTTGCTTCCACAATCACGTGCTCCACATATTAGGACCCTGGAGGGCATAATATCTTGTCCAGGAGACTTTTCAAAATTCAGACTTCGATATCCAAAGAACATTCTCCCTTCCAATAGCAACTTCACACACATTGTCCTTGACACTCTCGAGTTTCTGAGATATTTCTCGGTTGTTTATACTGTATATTTGATATTTCTGTATTCACCAGGTGGCCCTGTAATGCTACAGGTGACCCCTCTGTTTCTGGGATGAGGTCCCCCGATCTGCGCCAGGCTTTCGAAGATTCCTTGTAGACATCTAGTCTGCTCAGATGACAGGGTATTGTTCCAGAAACGTTCATGTTCCCACATTTGTTAAATTCTTCTCCTGTAGTGATTATTTCTTAAGCTTACTGGGCTGTTCTTTCCTTTAGGTATAACGGCGTGTGCTTCTTGTCAGAATGCATATGCTCACATGGGCTATGAATTCCGCTTTCTTTGATGAAATTATATTATTAGAAGGGTTACCTAACCTCTCAGTATGTAACACCCTGGGAAAGGTTCCACTGCTAGGGTAATGTAGCAGCTTCCTGTAGCAACCTCCTGTAGCAGCTAGGTTTGAATTATGGTTAGCGATAACGGGAGTTTTCTAATGTGAACTGGATCTTTTGTCAGGAGTAACCGTGATTAGATGGAGCAAGGGTTCGTAGGTGATAGAGAATAGGTCAATATGCCTTTTATCTTATGCCGCGTGCGATTATTCCTTGGCACTGACTTTGTAAAGGGTGGCAAAGTGCATAGCATCCACACAAAACGGGGTTTGCGTTGGCAGAGCCCTTTCTATATCATGGGTTAGGCCAGACCAAAGTGTATATTAACCTAGACTTACTCAGCCAGGGAAATCAGCGGGGTTTCATGTTATTGTTTAATGTCTGTTATTCTTCTTCCCCCTTTGGTCCTCGGTAATGTTAATCTAACTGTGCTGGAGTGTATACATTTTTAGGAAGTTTGTCCTGTCACGACTTTTTTTTTTGTAAATTTTCCAGACTGATATCGAGCCAAAATATCTTGTCAAATGAAGACGTTAATTCGGATATAACCATAGAATCATATAGTAATTAGAGCATGGAAACAGGTAATCTCGGCCCTCCTAGTCCATGTCGAAAGCCTACTCTCACCTAGTCCCACCGACTTGCACTCAGCGCACAACCCTCCATTCCTTTCCTGTCCATATACCTATCCATTTTTTTAAGTGACATAATCGAACCTGCCTCTAACACTTCTACAAGAAGCTCGTTCCACACAGCTACCACTCTCTGAGTAAAGAAGTCCCCCCTCGTGTTACCCCTTAACGTTTGCACCCTAACTCTCAAATCATGCCCTCTTGCTTGAATCTCCCCTTCTCTCAATGAAAAAAAGCCTATCCACGTGAACTCTATCTATGTTTACCCCACATAATTTTAAATACCTCTATCAAGTACCCCCTCAACCTTCTACGCTCCAAAGAATAAATAACTAACTTGTTCTTCTCTGTAACTTAGGTGCTGAAACCCAGGTAACATTCTACTAAATCTCCTCTGTACTCTCTCTATTTTGTTGACATTTTTCCTATAGTTCGGTGACCAGAACTGTACACAATACTCCAAATTTGTCCTCACCAATGCCTTGTACAATTTTAACATTACATCCCAAATCCTATACTCAATGCTCTGATTTATAAAGTCCAGCATACCAAACGCTTTCTTCACCACCCTATCCACATGAGATTCCACAGTCAGGGAACTATGCACCATTATTCCTGGATCACTCTACTGCATTCATCAATGCCTTACCATTTGCCATGTATGTCCTATTTTGATTAGACCTACCAAAATGTAACACCTCACACTGATCAACATTAAACTACATGGGCCATCTGTCAGCCCACTCTTCTAACTGGCCTAAATCTCTCTGCAAGCTTTGAAAACCTACTTCACTATCCACAACGCCACATATCTTAGTGTGCATACTTACTAATCCAGTTTTCCACCCCATCATTCAGATCATCAATGTATGTGAAAAACAACATTGGACCCAGTACAGATCCCTGAGGCACAACACTTGTCACTGGCCTCCAACCTAACAAACAGTTATCCACCACTGCTCTCTGAAATCTCCCATCTAGCCACTGTTGAATCCATTTTTACAAATTCAATGTTAATAACTAACGATTGAACCTTCCTAACTATCCTTCCTTGTGGAACCTTGTCAAAGGCCTTACTGAAGTCAATATAGACAACATCCACTGCTTTACCGTCGTCAACTTTCCTAGTAGCCACTTAAAAAATTTCAATAGGATTTGTTAAACATGCCCTTCCTCGCACAAATCCATGTTGACTGTTCTTAATCAGACCCTGTCTATCCAGAGAATTATATATTCCGTTTCCTAGGATACTTTCCATTAATTTACCCAGCACTGCCATCAAACGTACAGGCCGATTATTGCTAGGTTTACGCATAGAACCCTTTTTAAACAATAGGACCACATGAGCAATTCGCCAATAATCCGGCACCATCCCCGTTTCTAATGACATTTGAAATATTTCTGTCCGAGCCCCTGCTGTTTCTACACTAACTTCCTTCAAGATCCTAGGGAATACCCTGTCAGGACCCAGAGATCTATCCACTTTTATATTCTTTAGAAGCACCAGTACTTCCTCTTCTTTAATCATCATAGTTTCCATAACTACCATACTTGTTTCCCTTATCGTACACAATTAAATATCCTTCTCCTTAATGAATACCGAAGAAAAGAAATTGTTCAAAATCATCCCCATCTCTTTTGGCTCCACACATAGCAGTCCACTCTGATTCTCTAAGGGACCACTTTTATCCCTCACTATCCTTTTGCTATTAATATAACTGTAGAAACCCTTTGGATTTATTTTCACCTTACTTGCCAAAGCAACCTCATATCTTTTTTTAGCTTTTCTAATATCTTTCTTAATATTCTTTTTACTTTCTTTATATTCCTCGAGCACCTCATTACTCCATGTTCCCTATATTTATTGTAGATCTTTCTCATTTTCCGAACCAGGTTTCCAATATCCCTTGATAACCATGGCTCTCTCAAAGTCTTAACCTTTCCTTTCAACCTAACAGGAACATAAAGAATCTGTACCCTCAAAATTTTACCTTTAAATGACCTCCATTTCTCTATTACATCCTTCCCATAAAACAAATTGTCCCAATCCACTCCTTCTAAATCCTCAAAGTTAGCCTTTCTCCAATCTAAAATCTCAACCCTGGGTCCAGACCTATCCTTCTCCATAGCTATATTGAAACTAATGGCATTGTGATACACTGGTTATATCGGAAGTCTTCATTGCACGTTTTTTATGTTTACTAAAGAGCATTATTTGGCAGATTTTCTTAGGCATGAATTAAATTATTTGGAATGTTTGCCTTTGTAGAGTCTGATTTGTCTTTGCTTTGACACCTGAAAACCTGTATAGGTCATAGTCATCCATCTGTTGAATCGTATCATGCTATTCGGTTTTAAACTCGACGAACACTATAACATCTTTCTCTCTGCTTAATGCTCTGTACTTATTCGTCTAGATTATATGTTCCTAATTTTCGAAAAGATTACAACTATTGTTATAATTGCTTTAGCTTTATTGGTGAAGTAGCGTTAAATTTCAAATTGGCCAGGAAGGTTTGTTAAGCAATAAATTGTTTGGTTGTTTCTAATCTGAAACCCAATATTTCTCTGATTCAGTCAATTACAGACCGTGTTCAAAGAAAGTCCAAACCCGAGCAAGCATTGAGTGCCGTCGGGAAAAATGCCTTGGTTTAATTTCAAATGCACGGGGAACCGGCACCATCGTCTCTTGTGGGGTCGAACGTGCTCGGGTCATTCTTTACCGTGAGTCTACATGAACACACAGTTTTGAAGTAGTCATTTCTCTAAGGAGGGTTGTAACCTGAGGTCGTTTCCTCACCTCATATCACTGGATCCGACGTGTGGATGGACAGTTCTACCCTGGACTCTACTCCAATAACACTCACTGAGCGTCTTTACCGGAACAACAGAACAGGTGCAGCTCCGTGTAACCGCGGAAAAGCAATGACGACCAACCTAGGACTCTAACGATGCAGATGCCTTCTCTTATTTGCTTAAGTGATTCTAGTTAATTTGGAAGCTTTGTGGAGAACGGTGAGGTGTCTCACATCCTGTCCTCACAGTAGGCAAAGTAGGTGGCGGGTTCAGCTGCTGTCTGGATCCACTCATGTTTGTGATATTGATGTTGTATCCTAGTTAAATAATGAGCTTTGGTTTGCACGGGTCGCAACATTCGATGATGCGACACTTGCGGCAGATGTATTTAGAATCATGAGTTGTCTTTGTCCTCCTGCACTGGGGGTTCTGCATAGACATAGCCTCTGTCATTTCTCCGTATATAGAGGCTGTGGATAAACGCAGACCCAGTACAGCAAGTCAACACTTAGGTAAACCGTCACACTTAGCGTCTCTGCAGTGGAAGTGTAGTCACAGAATGTCAGAAAGACGTGATTCCTTATTCCTTGCCCTGGTCTGCCCCACCTCACAACTGGCCCTGTCTCCATCACCTCACTTCTCCTGTCCCGTCTTTTTGGACCAGTCTCCTTACCCAAACATGCTTTGTTGCACAAAGTCCCCCTCTCCGATCCACACTTATTATTTCCGTTTTCTCCCTGATAAATATGCCGGGGCAAAATCGCCAAGGGAACAGTCCAATTAAATATTTATACTGATCCACGTTTGTAGAGGGTCATCGGGCTGGTATGCAGTCCCGATGGGTAGCGATGCAGAACTCAATGATGTACGCAAGGCCTGTAAGAAACACGGGACATTGTACATAGAGCAATCGGGAGGAGAGGGTCCTGGAGAGAGAAACGCGGAAGGTGGGCTAGGAGATAAGATTGGTGAGTAGGAATGGAAGGCGTGCTGGATGGTCTCGAGAGTAGGTATGAAAGGGGAGGTGCGCTGGCTGTAGAAAGTTGCTAAGATGGGCTGAGTATCAGCACAGAAATGAGTACGAAGCCAGAAGGAAATGGGCTGGTAAGTGGTGAGACTGGAGAGAGTACTGCATCATATCGATAGTGATGATGTGGTGAGTGCGCATGCGGGTGAAACCAATGCTTTCACGTGTAGGAGTTACACATGTTTTGACTTGGTTTCGAGTGTGAATGTATTTTGTGAAAGCAGCTCGTTTCCGAGCTCTTATATTGGTTGTTGCCGAGTGTCTACCGTTACTGATGTGGCTGAATACATTTGTGTAAACTGACTATTCCGTTGTCGTCCTGGCCCCGGTCTACGTAGCAGGGAGAATCAGGGTTTAAGCGCTGTGTATTGGAGATGCGAGTTGGTGCAGGGAAGCATGGTTGAGGAGGCAGGCTGGTGCAGGAAGACGGAATGGAAGGAGGGAGGCGAGGCAGGCAGGGTCATGTCGGAGGTGGTACAGGGCAGGGAGGCCGGGCTAGGCAGGGATCGGGACTGAGCGGCAGATGTGGGACTGCGGAAGGATGCGATTTCGCACACAGCTTACCTTTCGCTCAAGCCAGCTTCGAAGACCAGTGAGGCCGTAAGCAGAAACACGGGCAGCATAGTCACCCTGTGAAAACAGAAGCAGTCGCTACCCAGTATTTGCCATCAGCATAGGGTCATTGATAGGGTCATACAGCAGGCAGCCCTTCGGCCCGTTGGGTCAATTCTGGTTCCCAACAGCTTCGTATTGATTTCGTATAGTGGCAAAAAAGCCACAATTCTATTTTTTCATCTCGATACTAGGGATTGCAGGCAAGAGTATATCCATCCTGCCCCACCCGGGCACCGCAATAAGGCTCCAGAAACCCCAGCACCACCACAACTAGCCCTACGGCTACAGAACCTGTGAACCTCTCACCCCGCCTCTTAAATCTGTATGGTGTACCTTAGAAACACATCTGCAACATGGGATAACGTTCCCAATGTGTGAACCTTCCATGCCCTCCAACGGTTAGAACAACAGCCAATCTCCTCCATTCCAGAAAAAGACAGAAAACCTGCACGGAACTCTCTTAGAGAGCAGGGGAAGGAGGGTTCCTCGAGATTAGGTGGGAGAGGAAGAGTGACTGGGTGAAATCTGCCGAGGAGGATTTGCAAGGTTTAAGGGCGAATAGAGGGGTGGGGTGGTCAGATAGAAGGTGCGGAGTGTTTGGTACAGTGCTTAAAACGATCTACCTCGTACATCAGATAAAACAAATTATCTACCACATGGAGTGCTCAAATCTCACCCGAGCAGGTATATTTATTTGGTTACTACAGCGCCTTCCCAACTTCTCTGCCCAGACCAACTTACTTTTCTCTCTCTCCTCAGTTCTAATGAAATGTACTTAATCGCAAATAGTTTCCCTTTCTCTGGTAAGTGAGGGGGGTGAAAAGGGGTGAGAAATTGTGAAAGGCAGAGGGTGCGTGGCATATTACAGGAAGATTCATACATCGATTTTCGTGGTGTCAGGTTGCATCTAATCAAACGGAATATAAGGTGCTGTTTTCCAAACTCAGCGTGGCCTCCTCACAACAGTTGAAGTGGTCATGGATGGGCATATCAGAATGGGAATGAGAAATGGAAGCAAACTCGGTTGCCAGTTTCCGACCCCGCTTGTTCTGGCGGACGGAACGTAGATGCTTGGCAAATCCGTCTCCCAATCTATTTCGAGTCTCGTTGATATACAATAGGTCACACCGGGACCACAGAATGTCAGTGAGGGGGGGGATGTGTAGGGGCAGGTCTAGCAACTGCTCTGTGTGCCAGGAGGAAGATCGGTGGGCAGTGACGAATATACGATCCGTATGGAAAGTGGCGGAGGGCGAGAGTAACTATAACTTGTTCAACCCTGCTGCATGTTAAAACGCCATCCCCTGCTCTCAAGTCCTCGGTCACCGCCGCATATGCTCTCAGGGTGAGGCTTTTCATTCTAGTGGTCTTCCACTTCCATTCCCATTGAGGTATGTCCATCCCTGATCTCCACTCTGTCGTGATGAAGCCACACTTAGGATGGAGAAAGAGCGCCTGATGTTCTGATTGGCTCGCCTCCAACCCGATGACATGAACAGTGATCTTTGAAACTTCCAGTAATGCTCTCCAACACACGCAAACCTTTATATTTCCCATCTAGGTAGCATCTATGGAAACAAATACACTGGAGTTTTCCGAATGAAACACTTCGGCAGGACTGGAAAACAGAAACCTGAGGAGTAGAATATAAAGTTGGGTGGAGGGGAGATAGAAACGCCGTGTGATAGGTGAATCCTGGAGGGGGAGTGATGAAGTAAATAGATGGGAAGTTGATTGGTGAAAGAGGATGGAGGCCATGGTAGAAAGAAGAATAAAAGGTGGGGGGAACACCAGAGGGAGGCGACGGGCGGACAAGCAAATGAAGTGAGAGAGGGGAAAGGCGATGGGAATTGGAGAAAAAGGGGAAAGGGCCTGGGCACATTGCTGGAAGTTTTAGACAACGATGTTCTTGCCATCAGGTTGCAGGATATCCAAATGGAATATAAGGAGTTGTTATAACCAGAGTGCGGCCTCGTCACAACTTTGGAGGAGGCCATGGATGGACAAACCTGAATGGGAATGGGAATTGGAATTCAAGTCGGTGACCACTGCAAGATCCCGCTGGTTCTGGCGGATGGATAGTAGATGCATGGCGAAGCGGTCTCCCAATCTGCGTCGAGTCTCATCGATATACAGCAGGCCACACCGGGAGCAACGGGCACAATAAGTGACCCCAACAGACTCACAGGGGAAGTGTCGTCTCACATGGAAGGACTGTTTAGGTAAGGATCTGTGGCACTTCTGCTTGTAAAGGTAAGAAAGTCGCACACTGGGAGATCCGTATGGAGAGCAGAACGTGGATAAGGAGATAGGGAGAGGTGTGCTTGGTTGTGGAAGACGGAGGAACTGCGAGAAGGGGATGGCGTTCTACGTTCGTACTTGTTCTGTACCTCGTCTGACACTGCTACTTGTAAAACTCCATCCCATTTACTCAATTCCTCTACACAACGTTTTATGTCGATGCCTCAGCTTTTCCTTTTTCTCCAGTATTAGAGTAGTGTTTCGTCCCGAAACTACGACTGTACATTTTTTTTTCATAGATTCTGCCTGGCCTGCTGAGTTCCTCAAGCAATTTTTGTGATTCTGATTCTATTTGTTAATATCTACTGCAGAGGACAGACCAGTACCCCTCCCTAGGTAATCTTCACTGCCCTCTCCGAGACTAACACTGTCCACAATACACTCGGTACATCTGCAAAAACGTCGCGCACAATTCGAATGAACTTTTCCATCTTCACTGAGCAAGCTCTTTGGGGAGAAAGCCCAGCGCCATCAGTGCAGAGAGTTAGCGACTGTTCTCCCAGGCTGGTTTTCAGTCTCTGGTGTGGTGGCCCTGCTCCACAAACTGGGCATCAGCACCGACAGATCACTTTTTATTTAATAAAGACATTGTCTTCAGCACAAAGGTAGATGTCCTTACAGCCATCCACACGATATTCCATTGCCACCTTCCCACACACTTACCCGGCCGCTGCATATTCCATTTCATCATCCCAAGCCCTGCTCTGCGCTCACACCTACACATGGTGAATGTCGTCAGAAACTTTGGTCCTTGGATCTGTGGCACTCCTCAGTTCATGGGTGACGTCGCTGTGTCCTGAACACCACTGACCGTGATTTCCCGCTCTTACAGACTGCCAACATGCTGGAGGTGCATTTAGACCCAGTGTTTCTTGTGTGATCAATAACACAGACCCAGGCTTAACTTCAACAACATCTCCGGCACGGTGTTTTGTCAGATACTGAGTCTCTGCAGGTGGGTTGAAGATGATATGGCAGGGTAGAGAGCGAGGTGGATGCACATATTCCAGACGGAGACAGAGGGAATGGGACAGAACATGGCGAAATGTGGACGGGGCGGAGGGACGGATGGGGGAGAGAGATGAAATTGCTCAATAGAGACTGCAGGAGTTGCGAGAGAGAGCAGCTGGAACAGAGATGGTGATGTAAGAGTGTGTGAATTAGAGAGAGAAAGCATAGTTGAAGAGGCAGCGAGGCAAGGGGAGGGAGAGAGACATATAGAAAGAGAGAGAGCGAGAGAGAGAAGGAGAAAGAGTGAGAGAGATGGAATTGAGAGAGAGAAGTGAGAGAAAATGAGAGAGAGAGAGAGAGAGAGAGAGAGAGAGGTGGAAATTGGGGCACGATAAGTACAGAATAACCCCTTGTTTCTAACATCCACTGACTACTGTTCCAATGCTGAGGCACTAAGTACTACGGCTTAGCTCAGTGTTGTCTTGCTGTACTGGTTGTGTGTTTGTCCAGAGCCTCTATATACGGCGAGATAACACAGGCTGTTGCTGTGCAGAACAGCCAGTGCAGGAGACGGGAAAAATAAGAAACTCGTGATTTTAAGTACTTTGCCCGCAAATATTGCATCGGGATGAAGGGGTTAACCTATGAGGAGAGATTGAGTAGCCTGGGATTATATTCTCTGCAGTTCAGAAGAATGAGAGGGGATCTTATAGAAACATGCAACATTTTGAAAGGGATAGATAAGATAGAAGTAGGAAAGTTGTATCCATTGGTAGGTGAGACTCAAGCTCGGGGACATTGCCTCAAGATTCAGGGGAGAAGATTTAGCACGGACATGAGGAGAATCTGTGGAATTCTCTGCCCAGGGAAGCAGTTGAGGCATCTTCACTAACTATATTTAAGAAACAGTTAGATAGTTTTTTTTTTACATTGTAAGACAATTAAGGGTTATGGGGAAGAGGCAGGTCGATGGAGCTGAGTTTACAGACAGATCGTCCATAAACTTATTGAATAGCGAGACAGGTTGGATGGGACGGATGGCCTACTCCTGCTCCTATTTCTTATTTTTTTAATGTTCTTATGATCGTATGGAGCTACTTTGTGCAAACAGATGTTCATTGATTAACTAGGAAACCGCCGCAATGTCACAAACATGAGTGAATCCAGAGAGCAGCTGACCTACTTTGCCTACGAGGAGGACAGTATGTGAGACACCCCACCGTACTCCACAATGCTTCCAAATGAACCTCAGCCACTTATGCAAATGGATGAAGACATCTGTGTCGTTAGAATCCTAGTTTGATCGTCATCACATTTTGGACGTTACACAGAACTGCACCTATTCTGTTGTCGAGCTACTAACCGTCATTGTCTCTAATCCGAGCAGGGTGAGTCTGGAATACAACAGTAAAATCACGGGTCAAATCCAGTGGCAGCAGTTCTGGGCACCGACCTCAGGTTAAATCACTTCGTATAGCAACCCATACTGCAGAACTGTGCGCTCATGTAGAGTGACTGTACGAGATGGTCCCAGCACATTATTCCGCCCCCTAAGACGGCAGTGCAGGTTAACCATGCAATTCCCAGTGACACTCTCAGACTACTGGGGTTTTGACAGTCTTCAAACCGGCTCTCTAATTCAACCGAAACAGAGGAATATAGGGATTCAGTTCAGAAGCAACCAAACCAATTACATCTTAAAATACCTTCCTGATGATTTGAAAATAAATGCTAGTTCACCTTTAAAGCTAAAGCAATGAATGCAAATAGTAGAACTTTTTTCGAAAAAAAGTCTGGCATATAGATTGGACTAGATAACCACAGAACATTAAGCAGAGGGGAAGATGTAGTAGAGCTAGTTGAATTCAAAAATGAGTACCATGAGATGATACAACAGATGGAGGAACATGAAATATATACAATAGGTATTTAGGTGTCTACAACAAGCAAAATGGATCATATTCCGACAAATGAAAAAAGCGTTCCATATAATTTACTTCAGGCTTTCGAAAATCTGCCAAACAAAGTTCAATAGTAAACTTACAACAAATGGAAAGAACGCTTCCGTGATATTCGTGTTAACGTCTTTGTTTTAGCAACATATTTCGGCCAAAATCATTCTCGAAAATTTACAAAGAACAGTAAGAACTGAAAAGGATCACATTCCAAAACACCCGTTATCTCTAACCATATCCCATACCCAGCTTCTACAGAATGGCCATTACATTAGCAGTGGAACCTTCATTTCAGAAGGAATAGAATATAAAAGCAAGGCGTAATTTTGAATGAATCTTTATCGAGCGCTGGGGAAGCCGCTCATGCAGTACAGTGAGCCGTTTTGGTCCCACTATGAACGGATGTGCTATCATCAGACAAGGGCAGTGCAGCATCAATCGCAGAGGAAAGGAAAACATATCTTTGAAGGATTAAAATACTGCAAGAACTTAAAAGGCCAAACTTATTGGCAATATTTCCAAGAACAGAAGAGTATCTTACAAAACCTCAGCAACATCTTGTTGTTTTTATATTATATTCCACTTTGAAATGAATCACAACATTGCACTTTCCTTCTTTACGACAAGCTCAATCTGTAAGTCAACCTTCACGGAGTCTAGCAAGTCGTCTCTTCAGGCCCTCTGCTCCTCTCATGTTTGAATTGTCTTAGATAACATTCTGCACGTTTGTTCCTTTTGCCAAAATGCATTTTCATTCCTTTCTGAAAACTGTATTCCATCTGCTATTTTTTTCGAGCATTCTGCCAGTTTGTATAAGTCCTTAGACCATGAAGCCATTAGACAAAGGAGTAGAATTAATCCATTCAAACCAATGATCCCGTCTATCATTTTGTAATGGCTGATCCCGGATCGATTCAACCCCATACATCTGCCCTCTCACCATATACCCTGATGCTCAAATTTCCTTCCTCAATCGTATTGCTTCCTCGGCACTACCGACCCATCCAACTATCTTCAGAACATCTCTGAACGTTGCAAGAATGCTATCAATTCCATTACTTCAATCATTGACAGCAATATGAGAGGTAGCATTCTAAATACAGGCCCCTGAGGAAGATTGCCAGTTACTGGCAGCCAACCAGATAATGCCTCCTTTATTCCACTTGCTGACTCCTGCTATTCTACTATCCCTCCAACCACGTCAGTATCTTTCCTGTAATGCCATGTGATTTTATTTTGTTGTGAAGCATCATGAGTAGCACCATAGCAACTGCTTTTCGAAAATCCAAGTAAAGGACATCCACTGCCTTTCCTTTTCTCCATCCTACTTGTTACGTCCTTAAGGAACTGTTTCAGATTTGTCAGGAACGATGTCCGTTGACAGAGATCATGCTGTTTTTAACAGCTTTATCATTAATCTCCAATTATCAGAAACATCATTGTTATTACTGGACACCAAAATGTTCAAAGCTACTGAGGTTGGTCTATCAGTCTTAAAATGTTTTTCTTTATTTGCCTTCCTGGCTTCTTAAAATGTGCAGTGACATTTGAAATTTTACTGTCCTCCAAACCCATATCAGAATCGAGTGATTCTTGAAAGATCATAACAAATGCATCTCCTATCTCTTCGGCAACATCTTTAAGAGCTTTTAAGAGGCATACAATGTATGCCTTTTCGTTTCCCTGGCACTTTTTCGTTTGTAATAGCAAAGGCTCTCACGCGTTCTCCCTGGCACGCACGGTCCTTAGCCACAGTGGTAATGTCTTCCACAGTAAGGTCTAATGCGAAGTTCTAATTCGGCTCATATGCCATTTCTTTTCCCCCTATTACTACTTCACCAGCATCACTTCCAGTGGTCTATTTTCAGCTCTCACCTCCCTTTTAATCTTTACGTAACTGAAAAACAGACTTTTAGCATCCTACTTCATGTCATTGGCTAGTTTGCCCACATATTTAATTTTTTCGATTATTTTGAGTTTCCTGGCCACTTTTTTGGATTAAAAAAAACACAATAACTTATTAAACATGATGCGACCCTTCCTACAGTCAACACCTCTGTCCGAGAACCAAGTGCCTCTGCTATAAAAGTCGACTGTGCAATATTGCTAGTTTCTAAAGTAAAATCTTCCCGCAGAATGCTGCAAACAAACTTTGTTTTTCGTGTTTATTTGATTGTGCAATTTGAGCCTGAGAAGGGAGAGTCATACTGTTTTTAACACACAACATCCAAATTGTCTAAGTCAGTGTTAACAGTAATAAATACAAGGTGTTGCAATTTCTAGCCGACGCACAGATTTCTACTTCTAGCTTCTGCAAAACTCCTTCCACATATCACATTGGTTCGCTGCCCTGCTTTGGATCTTTTAATCCCTAATTCCGGATGAGACATCAGTCAGGTACACTACCATGCCTCATTCCTCCTCATGTCTTACCCACTCTAAACTCTGCTCTCTCTGTGCCTATCCCAAACTTACCAACAAACCCCCAGACAAAGATTGTGCTGTTGTAAAGTTTCGGACTGAATTTGTGGAGTCCAACACCTCCTTATCCCTACCAGATAAAGAAAGCCCAGCTCCGCAGCATCGCAAAACTGACTAAGACACTGTTACTGACCTCATCAGTTCTGCAGAGCTCCCATCCACTGTCACCAAATTCACAGATCCTTCACCCAGATCTATTTATTTTGACCCAATACCCAAGATCCACAATCGCGACTGTTCCGGGTAGGCCCATTTGCTGCCTGCTCCAGACCCACTGTACTCCAATCCTCGTACCTCAACCCATTCTGTCTTCCCAGATTCAGTCTCTTCCCAGCTATATCGGCGAATCTTATCGTGCTCGTGATCTCCTCTCTAATGATCAATTTCCTGACCACGATTGCCTTATTTTCAGCGTGAATGACCACTCTCAATACGCCTCTACCCTGATCCGCCATCACTTTCCTCTGTCTGACAGAATTCATCCTCGCCCTCACTATTTTTCTTTCGGCTCCTTCTACTTTATCCAGGCACGAAGGCTGTCTATGGGCTTCGTCCCTGTGCCAAAATTTCCCCAGAAATGTTCCCCATCTTGTCCTCCAGAACACTGATGACAGCATTGATGCTTTTCATGCACCTGCTCTGAGGCCGTGAATTTCATCACATTTGCCACCAACGTCCACACTGACCTTAACTACACTTGGTCCATTTTAACAACTCCCTTCCCTTGCTCAATCTCTGTGTCTCCATCACTGGAGATAAAGTGTCGACCCTCTTCATTAGAAACATACCGGCTCCAACTGTTATCTGGTCCATATCTCTTCCCTCGCAGTTTCCTGTAAAAATACCATTCCCTTTTCTCCTTTCCTTCATCTCATCTGCATCTGCTCCAAGAATGGGGCCTCCATTCCAGATCAGAGCTACCTTCTCTCTGCGGCCCTAAATACAGATCGCACTCATTTCCACAGTTGCTGCCTAATCTTCTGAGCTCTTCCTGCATTTTAATCCTTCAAAATTAATTAATTAAATATAATTCCCCTCCTGTACAAATGATACCGCACTCACCTTCTAGCACATCCCTTCTTAGTGAGACCAAAGCGGCTCACAGTACGCCAAAAGCAGCCTGCCCAGAGTTTTCTGAAGTTTTATTCATTCTTGCTTTTATATTCTATTCCTCTTGAAATGAATGCTAACATCGCATTGGCATTTCGCAGCAGTGACTCAACCGGCCAATAAACGTTTAAGGAATTCTAAAATTTTCCGTGCTTTTATTTAATCATACAGGAGAAGACACTGCATTCAATTCCCTAACTCTTTGCCCATTCTCCCAATCCGTCTAAATCATTGTGGAGCCTGTCTGCTTTTTCAAAACTATCTTCCCCTCTACCTATCTTCGCATCATCTGAAGGTTTTGCCACAAAGCCATCTATTCCACTTCCGCAGAATGTTAGAACATAGAATATAGAACGTAGAACAACACAGCACAGTACTGGCCATTCGGCCCACAATGCTGAGCCGACACTTAAACCCTGCCTCCAATGTAACCCTCCACCTTAAATTCCTCCATACGTCTGTCTAGTAGTCTCTTAACGTTCACTAGTGTATCTGACTCCACCACTGACTCAGGCTGTGCATTCCACGCAATAACCACTCTCTGAGTGAAACATCTTCCTCTAATATCCCCCTTGAACTTTCCTCCCCTTACCTTAAAACCATGTCCTCTTGTATTTTGCAGTGGTACCCTGGAGAAGAGGCGCTGGCTGTCCACTCTATCTATTCCTCTTAATATCTTGTATACCTCTATCATGTCTCCTCTCATCCTCCTTCTCTCAAGAGAGTAAAGCCCTAGCTCCCTTAATCTCTGATCATAATGCATACTCTCTAAACCAGGCAGCATCCATCCTTCCTACAGTGAGGCGATCAGAAATGGACACAGTACAGCAAGTGTGGTGTAACCAGAATTTTATAGAGTGCATCATTCCCCAGCGACTCTTAAACTCTATCCCTCGATTTATGAAAGCTAACACTTCATAAGCTTTTGTAACTACACTATCTACCTGTGAGGCAACTTTCAGGTATCTGAGGACTTGTACTCCCATATCCCACTGCTCATCCACACTCCCAAGTGCCCTGCCATTTACTTTGTACTCTGTCTTGGAGTTTGTCCTTCCAAAGTGTACCACCTCATACTTCACTGGTCTGAAATCCATCTGCCACTTTGCAGCCCAATTCTGCATCCTATCAATGTCTCTCTGCAATCTTCGACAATTCTCAACGTGATCTACAACACCAGCAACCTTTGTCTCGTCTGCAAACTTGCCAACCCACCCTTCTACACCCACTTCCAGGTCGTTAATAAAAATCCCAGAACCGATCCTTGTGGGACACCACTAGACAGAACCCTCCAATCAGAATGTACTCCCTCCACCACGACCCTCTGCCTTCTGCAGGCAAGCCAATTCTGAATCCACCTGGTCAAACTTCCCTGGATCCCATGCCTTCAGACCTATTGAATAAGCCTATCGTGTGGTACCTTGTCAAATGCCTTACTAAAATCCACGTAGATCAGATCCACTTCCCTTATTTATATGCCTAGTCACCTCCTCAAAGAACTCCATCAGGCTTGTTAGGCACGATCTGCCCTTCACAAAGCCATTCTGACTGACCCTGATCAGTTCATGATTCTCTAAATGCCCATAAATTCTATTTCTAAGAATTTCTTTCTAACAGCATTCCCATCACAGGTGTAAGGCTCAATGGTCTATAATTACCCGGACTCTCCTTACCACCTTTTTCTGAACAAGGGTCAACATTCGCCTCCCTCCACTCCTCCGGTACCATTCCCATGGACAACGAGCACATAAAGATTCTAGCCAGAGGTTCAGCATTCTCTTCCCTCACCTCGTGGAGCAGCTTGCGGAATATTCCATCAGGCCTCGGTGACTGATCCATCCTAATGTATTTTAACAACTCCAAACCCTCTTCTGCCATAATATCAACATGCTTCAGAACATCAACTTCACTCATATTGTCCTCACCGTCATCAAGTTCCCTCTCATTGGTGAGTACCGAAGAGAAGTATTCATTGAGGACCTCGCTCACTTCCACAGCCTCCAGGCACATCTTCCCACCTTTATCCCTAACCGGGCTTATCTTCACTCCTGTCAACCTTTTCTTCTTCACATAATTGAAGTATACCTTGGGGTTTTTCTTTACGAAACTTGCTAAGTCCTTCTGATGCCCCTTTCTTGCTCTCCTCAGTCCCTTCTTAACCTCCTTTCTTGCTACCCTATTTCCTGAATAGACTCATCTGATCCTTGCTTCGTCAACCTCACGTATGCTGCCTTCTTCCATCTGACTAGATTCTCCACGTCACTTGTCACCCATGGCTCCTTCACACTACCATTCTTTATCTTCCTCACCGGGACAAATTTATCCCTAACATCCTGCATGAGATCCCTAAACATCGACCACATGTCCATAGTACATTTCCCTGCAAAAACATCATCCCAATTCACACCCGCAATTTCTAGACTTATAGCCTCATAATTTGCCCTTCCCAAATTAAAGATCTTCCTGTCCTCTCTGATTCTATCCTTTTCCATGATAATGCTAAATGCTAGGGAGCGGTGGTCACTGTCCCCCAGATGTTCACACTCAGAGATTTGTGACCTGACCCATTTCATTACCTAATACTAGATCTACTATGGCATTACCCCTAGTAGGAATGTCAACATACTGTGACAGAAATCCATCCAGGACGCACTTAACAATCTCTGCCCTGTCTAAACCACTGGAACTAATCAGTTGCCAATCAATATTAGCTAAGTTACAGTCACACATGGTAGCATCCCTGTTATTTTTGCACTTTTCCAAAATCTGGCTCCCAATCTGCTCCTCTGTATCTCTGCTGCTAGCAGGGGATCTATAGAATACCCCCAATAGAGTAACTGCTACCTTCCTGTTCTGACTTCTACCGATACTGTCAGAGAAGATGATCCAGCTACATAACCCACCCTTTCTGTAGCTGTAATAGTATCCCTGACCAGTAATGCCCACCCCTCCTTTCCATTTCCCCTTCCCTATCCCTTTTAAAGCATTGAAATCCAGGAATATTGAGAATCCATTCCTGCCCTGTTGCCAGCCAAGTCTCTGTAATGGCCACCACATCATAATTCGATGTATGTATCCAAGCTCTCAGTTCATCACCTTTGTTCCTGATGCTTCTTGCATTGAAGTACATGCACTTTAGCCCTTCTACCTTAATACCTTTACGCCCTTTATTCTGCTTCTCTTTCCTCAAAACCTCTTCATAAGCTAGATCTGGCTTTACTCCAAGCAATATACTTGCAGTTCTCGCATGACATTTATCATCCTCCACCTCACTATCTGCTCTAACACTCTGTATCCCTTCTCCCTGCAAATCTATTTTAAATCCCACGGAGCAGCAGTAGCAAAACTTCCCGCAAGATGGTAGTCCAATTCCAGTTCAGTTCAGGGTAGTTAAGAAAGCTTATGGAGTATTAGGTTTCATAAGTCGATAGATAGAGTTTAAGAGTCGCGATGTAATGATGCAGCTATATAAAACTCTGGTTAGGCCACACTTGGAGTACTGTGTCCAGTTCTGGTCGCCTCACTATAGGAAGGATGTGGATGCATTGGAAAGGGTACAGAGGAGATTTACCAGGATGCTGCCTGGTTTAGAGAGTATGCATTATGATCAGAGATTAGGGGAGAATGGGCTTTACTCTCCGGAGAGATGGAGGATGAGAGGAGACATGATAGAGGTATACAAGATATTAAGAGGAATAGATATGGTGTACAACCGGCGCCTCTTCCCCAGGGCACCACTGTTCGGTACAAGAGAACATGGCTTTAAGGTAAAAGGAGGGAAGTTCAAAGAGGATATTAGAGGATGGCTTTTTACTCAGAGAGTGGTTGGTGCGTGGAATGCACTGCCTGAGTCAGTAGTGGAGGCAGGTACAGTAGTGAAATTTAGGAGACTACTAGACTGGTATATGGAGGAATTTATGGTAGGGGGTTATATGGGAGGCAGGGTTTAAGGGTTGGCACAACATTGTAGGCCAAATTTCCTGTACTGTGTTGTATTGTTCTATGTTTTATGAACTATTGGAACTAATCAGGTGCCAATCAATATTAGGGAAGTTAAAGTCACCCATGATAACAACCCTGTTATTTTTGCACTTTTCCAAAATCCCAATCTGCTCGTCCGTATCTTTGCTGCTCCCAGGGGGCCCATTGGATACTCCCAGTAGAGTAACTGCTCCCTTCCTGTTCCTGACTTCTACCGATACTGACAGAAAAGAGGATCCTGCTACATTACCCACCCTCTCTGTAGCTGTAATAGTATCCCTGACCTGTAATGCCACCCTTCATCCCTCCCCCCCATCCATTTTAAAGCACTGAAATCCAGGAATATTGAGAATCCCTTCCTGCCCTGGTGCCAGCCAAGTCTCTGTAATGGCCACTACATCATAATTCCATGTATGTATCCAAGCTCTCAGTTCATCACCTTTGTTCCTGATGCTTCTTTCATTGAAGTTCAGGTACTTTTTCCCCTTCTACCTTACTAAACTTATACGTTTTATTCTGCTTCACTTTCTTCAAAGCCTATTTATATGTCAGATCTGGCTTTAGTCCATGCACTATACTTGCAGATCTCGCATGACCTTTATCCTGCTCCACCTCACTATCTGCTCTAATATTCTGGTTCTCCTCCCCCTGCATATCTAGATTAAACACCCCAGGGATTCACTAGCAATCCTTCCCACAAGGATGTTAGTCCCCATCCAGTTCAGCTGCAGCCCGTCCGTCGGAACAGGTCTCACATTCCCTGGAACAAAGCCCAATTGTCCAGAAACATGAAGCCCTCCCTCCTGCACCAACTCCTTAGCCACGTATTTAGCTGCATTATCTTCCTATTTCTGGCCTTACTAGCATGTAGCTGGTCCTGTCCTTCAACTTTGCACCTGACTACCTAAATCTACTTTGTAGGAACTGCTCCTTCTTCCTATCCACGTCATTGGTCCCTACATAGACAACGACATCCGGCTGCTCACCCTCCCTCTTGACAATACTGAGAACTCGATCCGAGATATCATGGGCCCTGGCACCTGGGAGGCAACAGACCATCCGGGATTCTCGATCTCTTTCACAGAACCTCTCATCTGTCCCCCTAACTATCGAATCCCCAATCACGACTGCTCTCCTCTTTTCCCTCCTTCTCTTCTGAGCTGAGGGTCCAGTCTCGGTGTCAGAGATGCAACCACTGCAACTTGTCCCAGGTAGGTCGTCCCGACCAACAGTATCCAAAACGTTCTTACATATAACTGAAGCGATCCCAACGCAGACTGCTGTGGAATACCACTGTTCACCGACAGCCTACCAGAAAAGGCTCTCTTTATTCGCACTCTTTCCTACCTGCTAAACAGTCATTGCTTTTTCAATGCTAGCATCTATCATGTAATACCGTGGATTTTGACGTTTTTAGCAGCCTCATGTCTGATGCCTTATCAGAGGTCTTCTAAGAATCCAAGAACAGAACAGCTACCGATTCTACATTATCTATTCTGCTTGATAATCTCTGAAGGAATTCCAAAAGCTTTGTCAAACAAAACCTTCCCCTGAGGAAAACTTGCTGACACATGTCAGAAAATACGTTGACTGTAATATTCGATTTAAACATCTTCCTAGACACTGAAATCAGCCTAATTGTCCTGTCCTTTCTTCTGGCTCTCTCCCTTCCTGACAGTTCGAGTGATGTTTGCAATTTTCCATTTTTCCGGATCCATGCCAGATTCAATTGACACTTGAAAGATCACTATTGTTGCTTCAACAGGCATGTGTTCCACGTATTAGGACACTGCGGGGTATAATATCTTGTCCAGGAGACTATTAAAACTTCAGGCTTCGATATCTAAAGAACCTTCTCTCTTCCAATGGCAACTTGACACGCATAGTCCTTGACACTCTTGAATTTCTGACATATTTCTTGTTCGTTTATTCTGTATTTTTGATATTTCTGTATTCACCAGGTGGCCCTGTAATGCCACAAGGGACCCCTCTGTTTCTGGGATGAGGTCTCCCGATGTGAGCCAGGCTTTGGAAGCTTCGTTGTAGACATTTAGTCTGCTCATGACGGACTAGTGTTCCAGGGAGGGTCATGTTCCCCCATTTGTTAACTTCTTCTCCTGTAGTGATTATGTCATAAGCTTTCTGAGTTGTTCTTTCCTTTAGGTGTAATGGCGTGTACTTCTTGTCAGAATGTATATGTGCACATCAGGTATGAATTCCGTTTTTTTTAATGAAACTATATTATTAGAAGTGTTATCTGACTGTTTAGTATTTAACGCCCTGGAAGAGGTTCCACTGCTATTGTAATGGTCTTTCTGTAGCAGCTGAATTTGGATTATGGTTCGCGATAACGGGTGTTTTCGAAAGTGAACTGGATCTTTTGTTAGGGTACTCGTGATTAGATGGAGCAAGGAGTTCACAGTTGACAGAGGATTGATCAATATGTCACTTTGAAGAGTTAAGTTTAATTAACATGGAAGGTTAGTTAAGAAGGTTCAGTCGTTAGGTATTAATACTGGAGTAATAACATGGATTCAACAGTGGCTAGATGGGAGATGCCAGAGAGTAGTGGTGGATAATTTTTTATCGGGATGGAGGCCGGTGACTATCGGGGTGCCTCAGGGATCTGTTTTGGGCCCAATGTTGTTTGTAATATACATAAATGATCTGGATGATGGGGTGGTAAATTGGATTAGTAAGTATGCTGATGATACTAAGGTAGGAGGTGTTGTGGATAATGAGGTGGGCTTTCAAAGCTTGCAGGGAGATTTATGCCGGTTAGAAGAATGGGCTGAACTTTGGCAGATGGAGTTTAATGCTGAGAAGTGTGAGGTTCTACATTTTGGCAGGAATAATCCAAATAGAACATACAGGGTAAATGGTACGGCATTGAGGAATGCAGTGGAACAGAGAGATCTGGGAATAACAGTGCATTGTTCCCTGAAGGTGGAGTCTCATGTAGATAGGGTGGTGAAGAAGGCTTTTGGAATGCTGGCCTTTATAAATCAGAGCACATTGAGTACAGAAGTAGGGATGTAATGTTAAAATTGTACAAGGCATTGGTAAGGCCAAATTTGGAATATTGTGTACAGTTCTGGTCACTGAATTATAGGAAAGATATCAATAAATCAGAGAGAGTGCAGAGACGATTTACTAGGATGTTACCTGGGTTTCAGCACTTAAGTTACAGAGAAAGGTTGAACAAGTTAGGTCTCTATTCATTGGAGCGTAGAAGGTTGAGGGGGGATATGATCGAGGTATTTAAAATTTTGAGAGGGATGGATAGAGTTGACGTGAATAGGCTGTTTCCATTGAGAGTAGGGGAGATTCAAACGAGAGGACATGATTTGAGAGTTAGGGGGCAAACGTTTAAGGGAAACACGAGGGGGTATTTCTTTACTCAGAGAGTGATAGCTGTGTGGAATGAGCTTCCTGTAGAAGTAGTAGAGGCCAGTTCAGTTGTGTCATTTAAGGTAAAAATGGATAGGTATATGGACTGGAAAGGAGTGGAGGGTTATGGGCTGAGTGCGGTAGGTGGAACTAGGTGAGATTAAGAGTTCGGCACGGACTAGGAGGGCCGGAATGGCCTGTTTCCGTGTTGTGATTGTTATATGGTTATATGGTTATAATTGGCACTTTTGTTTTTTTATCCTTATTTTCTTTTCTAAACCTTTAGTTAAGATTCCTGAATATAATTCCTTTTATCTTATGCCGCGTGCTGTCTATTATTCCTTGGCACGGACTTTGTAACGGGGCAGCAAAGTACACAGCATCCACACAAAACGGTGTATCGGGTGGGACAGCCCTCGCAGTATCACGGGTTAGGCCAGACCGGAGTGTATATTAAACTAGACTTACACAGCCAGGGAAACGAGTGGGGTTTCATGTTATTGTTTAATGTCTGTTATTATTCTTCCCCTTCTGTCCTTGGTAATGTTAATCTAAGTGTGCTGGAGTGTACATTTTTCTTTCTAAAATTTCCTCCTTTGAGGTCTTACTTTTCTTTGTAATTTTTCCAGATTGATATCGAACCGAAATATATTGCCAAGCGAAGATGTTATTTCGAATATACCGGAAGTGTTTATTGCAATTGTTTTATGTTTACTGTTGAGCTTTGTTTGCCAGATTTTCTTCAGCCTGAAGTAAATTCTGTGGAAAGGTTTGACTCTGTAGCAGTCGGATTTTCTTTTTTTGCTTTGACACCTAGATACCTATATATTTCATTGTCATCTATCTGTTGTATGGTATCATGCTAATCGGTTTTAAATTCGACTAACTCTGTTACTTCTTTCTCGCTGTTTAATGTTCTGTACTTACCTTGTCCAGAGTAACATAGAAACATAGAAAACTTACAGCACAATACAGGCCCTGCGACCAACAAAGTTGTGCCGAATATGTCCCTACCTGAGAAATTACTAGGCTTACCTATAGCCCCCTATTTTCCTAAGATCCATGAACCTACCTAAATATCTTAATAGACCCTACCGTATCGGTATCCACCACCATTGCCGGCAGCACATTGCACGCACACACGCATATGTTCCTAATTTTCGAAAAGAGATCTACTATTGTATTAATTGCTTTAGCTTTATTGGTGATGTAGCATTTAATTTCAAATCGTCCAGGAAGGTGTGTTAAGGTAAAATCGCTTGGTTGTTTCTGATCTGAAACCCTATGCTTCTCTGATTCAGTCAATTACAGAGCGTGTTCGCAGACAGTCCAAACCCTAATCGGCATTGAGTGTCACCGGGAAAAATGCTTTAGTTTAATTTGAAACGCATGGGGAACCTGCGCCACAGTCTCTTGTGCAGTCGAACATGCCGGGGTCATTCTTCACTGTGAGTCTACATGAGTGCACAGTTTCGCAGTCGGCATTGCTGCACGGAGGGTTTTTATCTGAGGTCGTTTCCTCAACTCCTGCCACTGGATCCGACCTGTGGGTGGACAGTTCTACCCTGGACTCTACTCCAGTAACAGACACTGAGCATCATTACCGGAACAACAGAACAGGTGCAGCTCCGTGTAACAGCGGAAAAGCAATGACGACCAACCTAGGACTCTAACGATGCTGATGCCTTCTCTGATTTGCTTAAGTGATTCAGGTTAATTTGGAAGCTTTGTGGAAAACTGTGAGGGGTCTCACATACTGTCCTCACAGTAGGCAAAGTAGGTGGCAGGTTCAGCTGCTGTCTGGATCCGCTCATGTTTGTGATATTGATGTGGTGTCCTAGTTAATTAATGAGCTTTGGTTTGCACAATGTTGCTCCATTCGATGATGCAATATTGTGGTTGGAAAACTTAAAATCACGAGTTGTTTTTTATTCTCCTGCATTGGCTGTTCTGGATAGCAACAGCACGTGTCATCCCTCCATATATAGAGGCTCTGGACAAGCGCACACCCAGTACAGCAAGTCGACACTGAGGTAAGCCGTAGCACTTAGCGTCTGGCAGTAGACAAGTGATTATGCTGTATGTATCGTGTTTTCTCTCTCCCTCTCTCTCTCTCACCCCCCTCTCCCTCCCCCTCTCCCTCCCCCTCTCCCTCCCTCTCTCTCTCTATGTCTCTCTGTCCTCTCTTTCTCTCTCTTACTCACACTGTCTCCTACCTCTCTATCTCTGTTCCTCCTCCTTTCTCTCCTACTTCCTCCAGCATCCGTTTTACAATTTCATCTCTCTTTCTTTCTGTCTCTCTCCGTCATTCGTCCCTCCGTCTCTGTCCCCATTATGCAATATCCCGCACCCAGCCCTCTGTTTCTACTGGAATATGTGTATCCACCTCGATCTTTACCCTCCAATATCATCTTCATCCCATCCAAAGAGACTCTGTATCAGACAAATCAGCATGCTGGAGATGTTTGTGAGGTTAAACCTGGGGCTCGGTTAATAATTACACAATGAACAGTGGGTCTACATGCATCTCTATCATGTGCGCAGTCTATAAGAGAGAAATCACGGTCAGTGGTGCTCAGGTCACAGCGACGTCAGTCCATGAACTGAGGGGTGTCACAGGTTCTATTACCAAGGGTTCTGACCCCACTCACCATTGTGACGGTATGAGCGAAGGGCAGGGCGTGGGATGATGAAGGGGGATACGGAGCGGCTGACTGAGTGTGTGGGAAGGTGGCAATGGAAAATCCTATGGATTATTATAAGGGTATCTACTTTCGTACAGAAGACAGAGTCATTATTAAATGAAAAGAGATATGTTGGTGGTGATGCCCAGTTTGAGGAACTGTTGCACCATAGGGAGAGATGAAAGATACTTAAAATCACAATTTGTTTTTCTTCTCCTGCATTGGCTGTTCTCTCAATCCCACTCCATCTAACTCACACCGTCTCCTACCTCTCTATCTCTGTTAATATTCAGTTTTTTTTCCCCACTTCCTCCAGTATCCGTCTTACAATTTCATCTCTCTCTCTCTCTCTCTCTCTCACTGTCTATCTCGCCGCCATTCGTCCCTCCGTCTCTGTCCCCATTATGCAATAACCCGCCCCCAGCCGCCCGTTTCTACTAGAATATATGTATCCACCTCGATCTTTACCCTCCCATATCATCTTCATCCCATCCAAAGAGACTCTGTTTCAGACAAATCAGCGTGTCGGAGACGTTGGTGAGATTATAGACAATAGACAATAGACAATAGGTGCAGAAGTAGACCATTCGGCCCTTCGAGCCTGCACCGCCATTTTGAGATCACGGCTGATCAAATACTATCAATACCCGGTTCCTGCCTTGTCCCCATATCCCTTGATACCCCTGTCCATTAGATACCTATCTAGCTCCTTCTTCTTTTTTTCTAGCTCCTTCTTGAAAGCATCCAGAAAATTGGCCTGTACTACCTTCTGAGGCAGTGCATTCCAGACCCCCACAACTCTCTGGGAGAAGAAGTTTTTCCTTAACTCTGTCCTAAATGACCTACACATTATTCTCAAACCATGCCCTCTGGTACTGGACTCTCCCAGCATCTGGAACATATTTCCTGCCTCTATCTTGTACAATCCCTTAATAATCTTATATGTTTCAATCAGATCCCCTCTCAATCTCCTTAACTCTAGCGTGTACAAGCCCAGTCTCTCTAACCTCTCTGCATAAGACAGTCCAGACATCCCAGGAATTAACCTCGTGAATCTACGCTGCACTTCCTCTACAGCCAGGATGTCCTTCCTTAACCCAGGAGACCAAAACTGTACACAATACTCCAGATGTGGTCTCACCAGGGCTCTGTACAAATGCAAGAGGATTTCTTTGCTCTTGTACTGAATTCCCTTTGTAATAAAGGCCAACATTCCATTAGCCTTCTGCACTGCCTGCTGCACTTGCTCATTCACCTTCAGTGACTGATGAACAAGGACTCCGAGATCTCTTTGTATTACTCCCTTACTCAACTCTATACCGTTCAGATAATAATCTGCCTTCCTGTTCTTACTCCCAAAGTGGATAACCTCACACTTATTCACACTAAACGCCATCTGCCAAGTATCTGCCCACTCACCCAGCCTATCCAAGTCACCCTGAATTCTCCTAACATCCTCATCACATGTCACACTGCCACCCAGCTTAGTATCATCAGCAAATTTGCTGATGTTATTTTCTATGCCTTCATCCAAATCGTTAGCGTAAATGGTAAACAGCTGTGGTCCCAATACCGATGTCATTCCGAGAAACACCCATTCACCGTTACCCTTTGCTTTCTATCTGCCAACCAGTTTTCTATCCATGTCAATGCCTTCCCCCTGATGCCCTGAGCTTTGATTTTACCCACCAATCTTCTATGTGGGACCTTATCAAATGCCTTCTGGAAATCGAGGTACACTACATCCACTGGATCTCCCCCGTCTAACTTCCTGGTTACATCCTCGAAAAACTCCAACAGATTAGTCAAACATGATTTACCCTTGGTAAATCCATGCTGGCTCGGCCCAATCCTATCACTGCTATCTAGATATGCCACTAATTCATCCTTTATAATGGACTCTAGCATCTTTCCCACCACCGATATCAGGCTGACAGGTCGATTGTTCTCTGTTTTCTCCCTCCCTCCTTTCTTAAAAAGTGGGATAACATTAGCCATTCTCCAATCCTCAGGAACTGATCCTTAATCTAAGGAACATTGGAAAATGATTACCAATGCATCCGCAACTTCCAGGGCCACCTCCTTTTGTACCCTAGGGTGCAGACCATCTGGACCTGGGGATTTGCCAGCCTTCAGTCCCATCAGTCTTCTCATCACCGTTTCCTTCCGAATGTCAATCTGTTTCATTTCCTCTGTTACCCTATGTCCTTGGCCCATCCATACATCTGGGAGACTGCTTGTGTCTTCCTTAGTGAAAACAGATCTAAAGTACTCATTAAATTCTTCTGCCATTTCTCTGTTTCCCATAACAATTTCACCCAATTCATTCTTCAAGGGCCCAGCATTGTTCTTAACTATCTTCTTTCTCTTCACATACCTAAAAAAGCTTTTGCTATCTTCCTTTATATTCCTGGCTAGCTTGCGTTCATACCTCATTTTTTCTCCCCGTATTGTCTTTTTAGTTAAGTTCTGTTGTTCCTTAAAAACTTCCCAATCATCTGTCCTCCCACTTACCTTAGCTCTGTCATATTTCCTTTTTTTTTAATGCTATGCAATCTCTGACTTCCTTTGTCAACCACTGTGGCCCCTTTCCCCCCTTTGAATCCTTCCTTCTCTGGGGGATGAACTGATTTTGCACCTTGTGCATTATTCCCAAGAATACCTGCCATTGCTGTTCCACTGTCTTTTCTGCTAGGCTATCCTTCCAGTCAACTTCAGCCAGCTCCTCCCTCATGGCTCCATCGTTTCCCCTGTTCATCTGCAACACTGACACCTCCGAGCTGCACTTATCCCTCTCAAATTGCAGATAAAAGCTTATCATAATGTGATCACTACCTCCTAATGGCTCCTTTACTGCGAGATCGCTTATCAAATCCTGTTCATTACATAACACTAAATCCAGAATAGTCTTGTCCCTGGTCGGCTCTCGTACAAGCTGTTCCAAGAATACATCCTGTAGGCACTCTACAAACTCCCTATCCTGTGGTGCAGCACCAACCTGATTCTTCCAGTTCACCTGCATGTTGAAATCCCCCATAACTACTGCGACATTACCTTTGCCACATGCCAATGTTAACTCCCTATTCAACTTGCACCCAATATTCATGCTACTGTTTGGTGGCCTGTAGACAAGACCCATTTGGGTCCTTTTGCCCTTACTGTTCCTCAGTTCTATCCACACAGACTCTACTTCTCCTGACCCTATGTCCCCCCTTGCAAAGGACTGAATCTCATTCCTCACCAACAGGGCCACACCACCCCCTCTGCCCACATTTCTGTCCCTACGATAGCACGTATACCCTTGTATATTCATTTCCCAGTTGTGATCTCCCTGCAGCCACGTCTCCGTTATCACAACAACATCATAGTTACCCATTCGCACCTGGGCTTCAAGCTCATCCGCCTTATTTCTGACACTTCATGCATTCAGATATAGAATTTTTAGCCCATTTCTCCTCTCTCTGTTTGAATCGCTGCCTATTGTGCTTAACCCAGCTCCCCGAACTCCCATCGGGCTATACGCCCCTAGAATTTTGTTATCCTTCCTAAATTTACTTATTCGTTCAACACATTTAACTCCATGTTCCGTCAGACAATCCCTCTGTACATGAGACCTCCTTATCACTTGTTCCGCCCCACCTTCCTCTACTACACACTTAATATTCCGGAACCGTGTAGTCCCCACCTGTCCTTTATTCTTCCTCTCGTTATCCTGTCTCACATTCTGGATCCCCACCCCCTGCAAATTTAATTTAACCCCCCTCCCCCAAGAAGCACTAGCAAACTTCCCTGCAAGTATGTTAGTACCGCTCCAGTTCAGGTGTAAACCGTCCCTTCGGAACAGATCCCACCTTCCCTGGAACAAGGCCCAATTATCTACAAACCTGAAGCCCTCCCTCCTGCTCCATCCTCTCAGCTACGTATTAATCTTTATAATCTTCTGTTCCTTGCCTCACTCGCAGGTGGCACAGGTAGCAATCCTGAGAGGTCCTGCCCTTCAGCTTTGCACCTAACTCCCTGAACTCCCTACGCAGGACTCCCTCACTCATCCTACCCACGTCATTGGTCCCTACATGGACCACAACATCTGGATCCTTGCCCTCCCTCTCGAGAATAACCTGCACCCGATCTGAGATGTCCCGGACCCCGGCACCAGGGAAGCAACATACCATCGGAGACTCCCGATCTTCCCCACAAAATCTCCTATCCGCCCCCCTGACTATAGAATCCCCTATCACTACTGCTCTCTTCTCATCCCTCCTCCCCTTCCTAGTCACGGGTCCAACCTCAGTGCCAGAGACTGGACCACTGCAGCTTGTTCCTGGTAGGTCATACCCACCAACAGTATCCAAAACGGTATACTTATTTTTGATGGGAACGGCCACTGGGGTGCTCTTCTCTCTCTGTCTGCTCCCCCTGCCTCTCTTGACTGTCACCCATTTGCTTACCTCCTGTCTTTTCTGTGTTGACCCTGACCTCCCAAATACTGCATACGGAGCACACCACTGCTCTAACCGTCTCCCCCATTACCTGATCCTAGATTTGTCAGAATCCCAGATTATACCTGGGACTCGGTTAATAACCACACAAAGAACAGTTGGTCTACATGCATCTCTGTCATGTGCGCAGTCTATGGGAAGAGGGAAATCACGGTCAGTGGTGCTCAGGTCACAGCGACATCAGCCCATGGACTGAGGGGTGTCACAGGTTCTATTACCAAGGTTTCTGACCACACTCACCAGTGTGACGGTATGAGCGAAGGGCAGGGCGTGGGATGATGAAAGGGGATATGGAGCGGCTGAGTGAGTGTGTGGGAAGGTGGCAATGGAAAACCCTGTGGATAGCTATAAGGGCATAGTCTTTGGTGTAGAAGACATAGTCATTATTAAATGAAAAGAGATCTGTTGCTGGTGATGCCCAGTTAGTGGAGCTGTTGCACCATACCCAGAGAATAAAGATCACCATAGGGGAACAGTCACTAACCCAGTCTATACCTAGTACTTCACCCCGGGCACGTCGACGCATCTAATTTGGCGCATTGTATTTTGCTGATGTACCTGTCGTATTGTTCACAGCTTTGGTGAAAATTCCCGAGGGATGGAAACTGGTTTCTCCTCTATTGATAACCAGAATGAGAATCACAAAAAATGCTTTTAGGATCTCTGCAGGCCAAACAGCATCAGTGAAAAAAAGAAGTGCAGTCCGAGATTCGGGCCGAAAACACTTCGGCAGGACTGGAGATAAAAAAACAGCTGAGGAGTAGATTTAAAAGGCGCCGGGTGTGGAGAGCGAAACACTAGGTGTTAGGTGAAACCTGGAGGGGAGGGAGTGGTGATAAAGTAATTAGCTTGGAATGTGAAAGAGACAGGACCATTTAAAACAGACAAAAAAATTGTCAGAGCACCAGAGGGAGGTGCTGGGTGGTCAAGGAGACATGGTGAGAGAGGGAAAAGGAGATGGGACATAGAAAGGGGCGGGGGGGAGTAGGGTCGGCGGTTTGGAGGGCATTACTGGAAATTTGAAAAATCAATGTTCAGTTTTTCAGGTTGGAGGCCACCCGTACAGAATATAAGGTGCTGTTCCTCCATCCTAAGTGTGGCCTCATCACGACAGAGGAGGGGGCCATGGATGGACATACAGCAATGGGAATGGGAAGCGGAATTAAAATGGATGACCACTGGAATGAAAAGCCTCAACTTGAAATCATATGCAGCGGTGACGTAGGAATTGAGAGAAGGGGATGGAGTGTTTAATGTAGCAGGGTTGAAAGAGGAATAGTTCCTCTAGCCCTCCCCCCCCCCTTTCCATACGGATTGCCCCTACGTGACTCCCTTGTCCATTTGTCCCTCCCCACTGAATTTCCCTCCCGGCTCTTATCTTTGTAAACAGAACAAGTACTACACCTGCCCCTACACCTCCCTCACTAACATTCAGAGCTGTAAACAGTCTTTTCATATGAGGCGACACTTCACTTGTGAGTCTGTTGGAATCTTTTATTGTGTTCTGTGCTCCCGGTGTGGCCTCGTGTACATCAACGAGGCTCGACATAGATTGAGAGACGGCTTTGAAAAAGACCTGCGCTCAGTCCGCCAGAACAAGTGGCCAGCGATTTTAATTCCAGTTCCAATTCCTGTACCGACATGTCCATCAATCACTGTCGTGATGAGGCCACGCTTACTTCCTTTTCACCATTTCCTATCCCCTTCCCTCGCCCCTCACCTTATCTGCTTGCCCGCCAATCGCCTCTCTCTGGTAGTCCCCCCCCCCCCATACCCCTTTTTTTTTCTTTCTTCCATGGACATCTGTCTCAGAATGAAGACCATTGTCGCCCCCGGTGAGGCCTCCAGTATATTGACCAGACTCGACGTAGATTGGGAGACAGCGTCGCCAAGCATTTCCGTTCCGTCCACCAGAACAAACGGGATCGCCCACTGGCCACTGATTTTAATTCCAATTCACATTCCCATTCCGATATGTCCATCCATGGCCTCCTCCGCTGTCGTGATGAGGCAACGTTTAGGTTGGGGGAACAACACCTGATATTCCGTTTGAGTAGGTGCAACCTGACGGCACCAAAATCGATGTCCCCACGCCCCCTCCCCTTTTCACCATTTCCCATCCCCCTTTCCCCCTCTCACCTAATATCCCTGCCCACCTGTCACCTCCCTCTAGTTCTACTCCCCAATTTTGTTTTCTTTCTTCTATGGCCATCTCTCTCTTGTACCAAACATTTTATCCCCCCATAGATGCTGCTGCTTTGTAGAGTTCCTCCAGCATTTTGTGTGTGTTGCTCTGATTTCCGGCTTCTGCAGGTTTTGTCTTGTTTGAGAATTCGGGATCACATTTATTATCACTGACATTCACTGTGTGACGTGAAACGTGTTTTTGTAGCTGCAATACACTGCAAAGACAGAAAATTCCCATTAAGTACATAAGTAAAGGGAGATTGATAGATTGATAGATAGATAGATAGGTAGATAGGTAGATAAACCGACCGACTGATGTGTAGATCAATAGATCGATAGATAAATGGATAGACAGATGGACACGCTCCAATGGGCAAAGTCTCAGCAGGATGGAGTCAGCGAGGATGTTTTCCCTGACTCAGATGTTTTGGATCAGGGACCTGCTCCATCATCAAGGGATGACATTGGCAATCAATCTCAGAATGAAGTGTATCATCATTAACATATTTGGTGCAATTTCTTCTTCTGTTCCAACAGCACAGCGTGAGAGTGAAAAATTGTAAATTGCAATAAATAAATACTTATGGCAGACAGGAGCTGTCAGGAGAGGGAGAGACATTAGATGAAGTACACTTCATTAGAACTGAGGAGGGAGAGAAACGTAAGTTGGTCTGGGCAGCAGAGAAGGTGGGAAGGCTCTTTAGAAATGAAACATCTCTGCTCGGCTGAGATTTGACTGAATTGGTTTATCTCATGTACAAGGTACAGTGCAAAGGTTATTTTTACACTCCACACCAAACTTTCTCCTTCTGTCCAACCAGCCCTACCCTCAACCCACTCTTACACCTCCCTTACCATGTTCGTCCAATTCCACTCAATCACTCTTCCTCTCCCGCCTATTCTCTCGCACTCTCTCCTTCCCCATCTCTCTGACAGAAACTCTGTCTTTTCCTGGAGTGGAGGAGGCTACCTGAGGTGTTCTAACCGATGAAGGGCATGCATAGTTCACACGGCGGGAACGTTATCCCATGTAGCAGAGGCTTCAGTAGCACACAATATAGATCTAAGAGGCGGAGTGAGAGGCTCACCAGGATTGTTAAGTGACCGGAATCAACTGGGGCTGGCTCTCCTGGTGTCGAGGATGCTAACCAGAATCCGTTGCGGTGCAGTGGGAACGATAGTGCTTGGGTAGAGATACACTGACACTCCGTCCCCTGTATCAAGATGAGCCAGTTAAAATTGTGGGATTATAGCCAAAGTACGAATTATTTCGCAATACAATGATGTTGAGTACTAGAACTGGCTCGGCGGGCCGATGGGCTGTTTGCTGTATAACCCTGTGAATGGCCTTATGTCCATGGCAAATACTGGATAGTGACTGTTTCTGTTTCTCATAGGGTAACAATGCTGCCCGTGTTTCTGCTTGTCGCCTCGCCGGTCAGCGTGGAAGGCTTGAGCAAAGAGTAAGACAAGAATCAAATTCCTTTCCTTCCGCAGTCCCACCATCTGCCGCTCTATCCCGATTCCTTGTATCCCTGCCAGTGCTGCCTCCATGTGTTGCACTCCCTCCGACCAGGCACTGCCTGCCTCGCCTCCCTCCTTCAATCAGTTTTCCGGGACCAGCTGCCCTTCCCTACCCGGTTTCCATTCACAAACTCCGCCTCTTCAATCCATATCGCTTAAATCCTGATTCTCCCTGCGATGGAAACCGAGGCAAGAATCACAACTGAGTACTCGGATTAAACATTTGTACCGAGCCACATCCGTAACAGTAGACACTCGGCAACATACAATATGAGAGCTAAGAACCGAGCTCCTTTAACAAAATACATTCGCCCTCCCCTCCAGCACGGCGTCCTTCTACAAACCAGCTTCTCACCAGATAACATCCCCCATGTTTAGCGCACGGCTCTCTTAATGTCGTACCTTGTTACACTGTCGGGTTTGATCTAAGAGCCCTTCTCTTCTGATGGCACACATCAATGAATCCACAGTTTTGTGGAATGTGTGGGATGCTTGTTTGCATTGTCTATTGAGTTTCTGATTCTCTCATTGTGTTTTTGCTTCCAGTCATTGCTTGGGATATGATGCCCTCTGCACCACTGCAGATTATGAGGTAATGTGATCGCTGACTATTACTTTTCCTTTCCTCCTTCCCTTGGACGTCCCGTCTTCAGCTACATCCGTTTCCCAGAGAATCTCCCTGTCACAGATCATTGCTCACTGTTGACATCTGAGCCTCTATTTACCCGACACCGCCACGTACAGATTCCCGTCCACGTCATTCTTCCTCAGGCCGTAGGGACGAATTGTCTCCGCTCCGCCGTCATTGGTTCTGAACCCTGGAGCTGCTTATCCGTCAGCACCCGGGGAGTCAGACGCAGCTGGAGAACTGTAGCCTGCTGACTACCCACCCTGGCCCCACTTCCCCCAGGGAGGGAAGGGTGAAGGGTAAATTAAGGGCTATAAGAAGATATGTCTTTTGGAGAGGGTACGAAGGAGCTTTACTGGGATGTTTACTGAATTAGTGGGTCCGTGCTCCAGTAGGAATTTGCGCACACTCGGAATGCTTTCGTTGCAGCGGCGGTAGCTGAGGAGATGTCAGTAAGGGTTTAAAAGTTTGATAAGTAACGCTGTCATGTATTGTACGTGATAGGCGTTAAAAAGAAGTATGTAGGAGGCCGTCAAATGTGATTTTTTTTTTGTCTGTACATGGAAGGACTTCGAAAACAACATGTTGAGACTACAAAACTTCTATGTGCTTGTCAGAACAAGAGGGGAGGGTAACAAGTGCAGAGAAACTGTCACAGGGGGGATAGGAGGGTGGACCCAAGTGCAGGACGCAGGCACTGAAGTACAAGGGGCAGGACAGGAATAACTAAAGGATAGAACCAGATGGGGAGACCAGGGCATGCGAAAGAGACAGGGCATGCGAGGTAATCCTGGGGTTCAGAAAGAGCTAGTGGCAAGGCAGGAGGGCCGCCTGGGCGGCCGCATCACTCCTGGGCAGGGCTGCCTCCAGGGCGTGAACACGGTGTCCGGGGCAAGACGCAGGACACCTGGGCAGGTAACGGGCACAACTCATCAGAGGTGAGGGGTAGGAAGGGGACAGATTCCTCTTGCCGGGCAACGGCAGACCGGCCTGCTACCCGCCGGAGGCAAGGGATCGGAAGGGAACTTGGTCCGGGGTGATTCCAAGGCTGACTCACAGAACCTGAGGATGAGACCGTGGATACTCCAAGCTGGGACGACCGGAACGAACAGGGCCGATCGGACGAAACACCTCGGAACATGGCAAACCAGCTCGTACAAGACAAAACAGGTTTAGAGCAGGGAAACCCACCCACCCAACCAGACTCCGTACCAGAGTCCCTTATATCCACCTGCCAGCTGATAGGCAACAGGTGCACCTCCTTAAGCCAAGATGATCTTATTTGGCTTAAGGGCGACAAGAGGGTCGGCTGCAAGACCTGGAGTCCGGTATCCATGGACCGGATCATAACCTGGAATGCTTGGGCCCGAGCAGAAACATTTAAAACATCCTTTGCAATTGGAGAGATACCAGAGGAGGAGAGGACAACCAATTTTTAAGACTATTTTTAAGAGTTTAAACATAAACCACAAAATTCTAGGCCGCAATTTCTGACATCAGCGGAGGAAACGTTACCTGAAAGTATTCCAAGGGACCTGATGTAGGAGTATTTGGATATCAGTTGACTAAATAAGTACTGTCTGCATGGTGTCGTGCCTGGTAGGTTATTCCTAACCAAATTATCGAGTTTTTTGAGGAACTTACCAGGAAAATGTATGAAGGTAAGGCATTGTGGGAGACACCAGATAGTGGCAGTAGATAGCTGCCTCTCAGATTGTGACCTGGGCTTATTGATGTGATATAGGCTGTGCTGTGTTTGTTGTTGTTTTATTTCATCTATATCAACGCAGCTGATGATAATGTGGTTAACTGTGTCAGCAAAACGCCGAAGACACCAAGTCTGGGGGTGTAGTGGGCAGCGAGAAAGACTATCTTGGCTCCAGTGGGATATGCACCAGCTGGCAAAATGCTCTAAAATATGGCAGGTGGAAATTAATGCAGACAAGTGTGAGGCTATACACTATGGCAGGACTAAACACAGTAAGCCTTACACGGTGAACGTCAGGACACTGAAGAGTGTGGTAGAACAAAGCAATCTGCAATACGGTCCATAAATCGTTGAAAGTGTCGCCATGTGTAGATAGGATCCTAGAGAAACCGTTCAGCACAATGGCCTTTATTAATCAATGTATTGAGTACAGGAGATGAGATGTTGTGTTGAAGATGTTCCAGACGTTAGTGAAGCCCAATTCAGACTATTGTCTGCAGTTGTGGTCACCGACATACAGGAGAGTTGTAATTAAGATTGAAAGAGCACAGTGAAAACTTACGAAGATATTGCCGCGTCCAGAACATTTGCACTTTAAGGAAATATTGAAAAGGTTTTTTCAGTATTTCTTAGAAGACAGAAGATTGAGAGTGGTTTTGAAAGATGTTTACAATATTACGAGTGGTGTCAATTGGGTAAATGCAAGTAGGCTCTTTCCACTGGTGTTGCGTGGGACAACGACCAGTGTCCTGGATTGAGTGTGAAAAGCTGAAAAGTTTAAAAGGAACATGAGGGGAAACCTCTTCTCTGAGTGGATCATGAGAGCATGGAATAAGCTCCCAGCTCAAGCGAGGCATGCGAACTGGATGTGAACGTTTAAGAAAAGTTTGGATCGTTATATGATGATATGGTTATGTAAGTCTTTGGTCTCGGTGAAGGTCGATTGGAGAAGCAGTTTGAATGGTCATTGCATGGACTAGATGTGCTGAAGGGCTTGTGCTGTACTTCTCTATTTCTCCGTGAGATTGTATGGACAAGGTTTGTCACCCCGAGTGCACTGAATGCTTTGAGTGTGCGATCTACGTTGATAGACCATAAGGCGATAAAGTATATCAGCAGAAATAGGCCATTAGGCCCATCAATACTGCTCCACCATTCAAATATGGGGTGATCCAATTCTTCCAGTCATCCCCACTCCCCGGCTTTCAACCTATACCCTTGGAAGCGCTGTCTAATCAAGAACCTATCTATCTCTGCCTTAAATTCACCCAATGATTTTGCCTTCACACCCACTCGTGGCAACAAATTCCAAAGATTTACCACCTTCTGCTTAAAGTAATTTCTCTGCACGTCAGTTTTAAAAGGACTTTCTTCAATTCTGAAGCCGTGCCAAATTGTTCTGGAGTCATCTACCATGGAAATACCTTTGCCATATCTAATCTGTCCAGGCCTTTTAACATTCTAAATGTTTCTAGGAGATCCCCCTTCATTCTTCTGAACTCCAGGGAATACAGCTCATGAGCTGCCAGACCTTCCTCATAAGGTAACCCTTTCATCCCTTTCATACTGTCGGAAACAGATACATTAGAGATTTTTCCATGGCGTTTATACAGGCACCTGAAGGAAAATGTAAGGGTACGGTTAATGTGAAGAGAGAGGGACTTAGTTTAGTCAGCCAGATGATTACAAATTTAATTGACCTGACACAGTACTGTGGGCTGAAAGGCCGGTCCCTCTACTTCTCTATGTTCCCTGTTCTATGTTCGATTTGTCACAGCTACCTTGTTACAGACAGTAAATCCGTCATTATCATTTGCGCCCAACACATTCTGAGGCTGTGCTGCGCCAGTTCGCATGGATCGTCACGCTTCGAGTGCCAACATATCTTCCCACCAATGACTATCCATGACCAATACGTCCTTGTAATATGGGAGGATACCAGAGTACCCAGAGGAAACCCACGCGATCACGGGGAGAACGGAGAATTCTTTACAGCCGAGAAAGATGATGTGGACGGTGGGGAATTGAACCCATTTGCGAGTGCTATAAAACTCTACGTTGGTTGTTGCAATACGCTGCTGCCTTGCCAGGGTACCTTCGGACCACGAAGGGTCTATTGATACATGTGCGGAGTACTGAGTGTATCTGTTCAGAGGTACTTGTGCCACTTTAAGACCTTACGCTGCTCAGTGCCATGACATTCTATCCGTCGCTGTGCTCACTTCGTTCTGCCTCGTCGTGTGCCATCCTTGCTCCTCAATCACGAAACGCACATCACCGAACCCCTCTTACAACTCCTATAGTAAGAACTCCATTCTCTGTCAACAGGTCCGCCGTTACAAAGACTCGGTCTGGGTTGGAATACACGGCAGCTACACCCACAATCTTAGAACTGATAGCGCACCGCTGCACCTATATCTCGCTGGGCGAAACCTGGAAGGTAGGAAAACGGCCAATATTGATGACATCAGAAACAATCTGTCGACTGTCAACTGGGGCAGACTGTTCCAGACACATATGTATTTGATAAGTTGGAGTATTAGAACATTGCCGTCGAGAGAGTGCAATGCTTTTACGTAAAAGTTTAAGATGATAAGTGTAGAAAACCGTCGTTTTCTAGAGATGTGGAGGCGCTTGGTAAGAAAAAGTGGAGATGTGTATCACGTATAAGCAGGTAGGAACAACATATCTATTTATGGAGTAACCTTAATGCAATGGAATAGTTTTTTTTTAAAGAATCAGGAGCGACAATGGAGTCCATGAGATTTCACCAACAGACAAGGGAAGGGAATGATTGGGATGATTGGGGATACTAATACTGTATGGAGACATGTGGAGATAAAAGAAGTGGGGAGATCATAAATAATTTTTCTTTTTCATCTGTATTTAGTCAGTAGACTGCTACAGAGTCTATAGCACAGAGGCAAAGTGGCAACATCTTCACAGAGAAGGACGTGTTTGTTGTCCTGTCGCAACTTAGGGATGCAAGTGGAAAAGTGGTAATGTTGTTGCTGGAATTAGTTGAAGGTATTCTAAACAAATGATACATAAGTATTTGTTTTGACATGGATGAAGATTAATCAGCTCAGTTTCCTGCCTATACATTATTGAGGCTGTTACCACTAAAGTTGATGAAAGCAAGGCTGTAGACATTGTATACATGGATTTCAGTATTCCAGTTGAGAAGGGCCCGTGTGGGCGTTTTGTCAAGAAGTTTCGATGCATTCAAGATTAGGTAGTAATTTGAATTAGACACTGGCTTTGCGGAGCAGCGAAGTACATTGTTGCCTCTCTGGCTGGAGACCTGTGACCAGTAGAGAGCCGTAGGGATTGATGCTGTGTCCGTTGTTGTTTGCCATCTATCTAAGGGATCTGAATGATAATGTGGTTAACTCGATTAGTAAAATTTAGGGACCATAGCAAGAACAGGAATGTAGTAGACAGTGAGGAATACTGTCATGGCCTGCAGCGGGATTTGGGCGAGCTGGAAATTGTGCTTAAAACGGCAGATGGAATTTAATTCAGTCAAGTGCGAGGTTTTTCACTTCGGTCGGACCAACCACGGTAGGGCTTAAATACTGAAAGACAGGGCACTGAGGAGTGCGGCAGAGCAAAGGCATCTGGGAATACAGGTCCATAATTGATTGAGAGTAGCATCACAGGTTGATCGGATCATAATTAATGATTTTTGTAGACTGTTCTTAATAAATAACAGTATTGAGTAAAGGAGATGGGAAGTTATGTTTAAGTTGTTAAAACTGAGAAATAAACAAGTTTGAAAGAGGACAGAAGAAATTTTATAGAGACTTCCTGGGTCTTGAGGACCTTAGCTATCAATGAATATTGAAATGGTTAGGACATAAATTTCTGGAATATTCAAAATATAGATAGGTTGATCCTTTCAGGTGTTTTCCACTGAGGCTGGTTGGGAATACAAGCAGAGGTTAAGGGTGAAAGGTGAAAAGTTTGATGGGATCCATCTTCACTCAAAGGTTATGGCAATGTTTAATGACCTGGCAGCAGAAGTGGTGCATGCGAGCTCGTCGTCAAAGTTTAAGCGAAGTTTGGATACTGACATAGATGGGGGGAGTATGGAGGGTTAGGATCCCAGTGGTGATCGAAGGAATCGGGCAGTTTAAATCATTCAGCACGGAGCAGATAGGCCAAATGGCCTGTTTCTCTGCTTTTCTCTTCTATGACTCGATGACTCCATGACTCGGAATGAACTGGATGAGGCAGTGTAAGTTGGGATATTAAGCTTGCAGGTGACAAGCGGCTTTGCTGACTTGGAGATAATGTAGATCAGGGGTGTCAAACTCATTTTAGGTCACCAGCCGGATTGAGCAAAATGAAGCTTCATGCGGGCCGGATCAGTCGGACGCATGCGAACGCAGCTTTTGTTGCCTCCGTTTTATCAGCCTGCTCTCATGTGCCTCAGTCTCTGCTATAACTACAAAGTGTTTCACTTTACAAATTCCGTTTCTTATGAAGAAGACTGCCGAGCAAGACTGCTGAATAAACACTAAAAACCCTGAAAACCTGATACATGAATAAACTCAGCATTAGCCATATCATACGCCATAGGCGCTTCGATTACTGGGGCCAGCTTTAATAGTAATTAGATATTATCTCGCCGGCCAAAGATAATTCCACCGTGGGCCGGATTTGGCCCGCGGGCCTTGAGTTTGACATATATGATGTAGAGGATTGCTGCAGGTTGTAGCAGAACAGTGACAGGATTTGGCGGTGGGCTGAGAAATGGCAGATGTTGTTCAAGCCCGACAAGTGTGAAGTTAGGTGGTAGAAGGAAATTTGGGATCCACACCATAGATCCATCAAACCTGTAGCAGAAATTGACAGGGTTATTGAAAAGGCGTGTGGTGTGTTGCCCGGGGTGGTGGCAGAGACACACACAATAGATCACTTAGGAAACTCCTTGATAAGCATACGGAGGTCTGTGTGGGAGTGAAGATTCAGGTTGACCTTAAAATAGGTTATAATGTCGTCACAACATCGCGGAACATAGCGTTATATACTGAAACTAACGCTTAAGTATATGAGTGCTTCCAAAGAAATGTATGAAGTATTATAATGTTCTGCAAAACCCTTAGAGATGAAGATCCAATACACTGGACAAGAACTCGTTTCACTGACCGGGCGTAGAGTGCTTGCAATCTACATGATGCTTCCCGAAGAGCTCTGGGACAATCCTCCAACAGCAACCAACACAGAAGTGAGTATCAGCTGAAAGCTGACAATACATTGTACTGTGTCTGAACACCCCCTACCCCAATGTCTAGAGGGGCAGGTGTTCAGGAAGGAGCCCTGTAGAATCGTCTGATGGTTACTTCTTTATCAGCTGCTGAAATCAGACACTAGTGCTTCACCAGGAGGAAAAACTGGCTTTGGTCCAGTTATTTGAGTTTAAGGCCCAGAGATTTGTCAGCGCAGATAAGATCAATATTTTTCAGGAGGGTGTGGAATTTGGCACCTAAAGACGCTTTTGCTGTCCAATATGAAGGAATACCGGTAGTTTGGGGGGTACTTAAATGCACACGGTGCAAAAGGACGAACATAACATGCTTATCTTAAAGGGAAATCAAGCCTGACAAATATGTACGTATTCTTTGAGGAAACAACGGGACAGTCTAAAAAAAAAGGCGAGGAAGTGTGATAAATCAGTGTATCTGAATCTGAACCTGAGGTAGATACAGTGAGTCATGGTGGGTGCGTTTCTAACCGATTGTTTCTGTTCCGGGATACTGAAGGGAGAGGAGGTGTAGGGGGAAGTATTGCGGGTCCGGAATCTGGGCGGTGAGTGGAACTGCAAAGTGATCTCAGATATGACTTGACAACTGATTGAATGGAAGAACAGGGTGGAAAGCGGGGGGTGCTGATGAATCGGAATTTCCCTGGTCCCATTTTACGGTGTTTACATCTTTCAGGTGTTTATCACTCGTTTCCCAGTGATGGATGTGTTCGCCAGGATTATCCGTGGGTTTGTCATAACCGACGCAGATGATTTCAACCACACGCTCTCTGAGCAGAATACCCCTGTCAACAATTCCAACTTCTTCGTGTATTCCTGCTTGGGGTAGGTCACACAGCGAGGCGTTCAGTTGGGTCTTTTGTGCGATCAGAGGCCAAAGGGCTGAGGATCTTCTCTCACAGGTGTTTTCTAGAAGGAAGGTACCCGGCAGCCTATTCAACACTTTCCTAGAATGTTTCCGGAGCCAACATATCATGTGCACAGCTTCCTCATCCGAACCCACAGTTTCCCAACATCCAATGACAGCAGGATGTCTCCAAACAGGACAATCCCAATCCGGTGGTGTGAGAAACACTTACTCGCAGGGTGAATCCATCACTCCCACCATGTCACCAATAACAAATGTCCTAACCCCATACAGGGAAATGAAACATGAAATTTCACCCAGGTTATCCATCAGCTTCTCTTCCGTCTCCGCATACCTCTCCCGGGCAATAGATCTGAATGTCATTGCTGGTCTTCCGAGACAAAGGAGAGTGTAAAGCAGAGCCACAATGTGTTGTCCCGTTTTGGACACCCAGACATAGCTAGTCCACATCTTTGTCCCGCCTTCCTACAATGTTAATTCATGTATACTGTCGGATTCAGATCATTATCACTGTCCCATCTAAAGACAACACCTCGCATTGTCATAAGGAGGGCGTTGGGAATGGACCCAAATGCAGGACACAGACACTGAAATACTAGGAACAGGATGGGACAAAACTAAAGGAAGGGACAAGTCGCAGACTAGGCTAGGAAAGCAGGACCAGGATGAGGGACTGGGAACATGGAGCCTGGTCGTGGCCTCCGAGCCCGAGACTGGACAAAGATCCAGAACTTTGGTCGTGACTTGGACTCGGACCTCAAACCAGACGAAGACGTGACGAGACTTGAGGACTGGGGTTTTGAGGCTTGAGGCTTGGGACTGGGGTCTTGAGGCTTGAGGCTTGAGACTGGGGTTATGAAGCTTGAGGCTTGAGACTGGGGTCTTGAGGCTTGAGACTGGGGTCTTGAAGCTTGAGACTGGGGTCTTGAGGCTTGCAAACCTCGGAAGCTGGAGATTGGAGGCAGACTAGGAACTGAACATCAACATAGTAGAGCCGGGACTTCTTCTTCGACAAGCCGGGATTCATCTTTAACAAGACATTAACATGAGACTGCACATACATAGACAAAGAGCTGGGACTTATCCTTCGACAACTCAGGACTCAACTTCCACTCCGCACCAAGATGGGACAGGACCATCTGTCTGGTAACGGCAGAACGGCCTGACTTACCCCATGGGGTGAGGACAGGAAGAGACAAACACCGAAGAACGACAGACAGTTCCATCTCTGCATCGGGGCTGCTCCGAATCGCAGTTACGGCTGGCGACCTTGGCTGGCTACGGAAACAACCAGGTCCCTACCCAGCTCAGAGTGGCAGACGGGCACACAGCTGGCCTGGGAAACGGCCTAACCATACCGCAATAATACCTCCGACTACTGACAGCAAGGCTCTAAGAAGCAATTGTTCTCCAAATGGCCGTTCTAGCCTCCCAAGGCCATTTGCTCCCAGGGAAGCTTGACAAGACGAACCCCAACCAGACTCAATCCCAGGTCCACTTATATACCCAGCCTCAAGATAAGCATCAGAAGCAAATGGTTAAGTCCAACTGAAACAAGGGACAGCCGGACGACCCGGAGTCCGGTGCCGGAATGCTCCGGAGGAGGACCGTGAACCAGAATGCGGACTTCGGATCAGACCATGACACGCATGAACGCACCATGAAACTCCATGTTGCGTGAGGTGGCATAGTGTATGTCCCGCTGAGCTAACAGTGAACCATGTCTCTGGGTTCACCTCGCTGCATGCTACTGAGGCTTCTTCAGATTCTGGCGCCTAAAACCAATTAGCGTTTAAAGGCTCGGAATTGGCGAGTAAGTGCATGGGGAACAATGTCTCTGTGAGCGAGGCGATAAATATATCAGAGGCAAAGTATCGTTTGGGTGCTTACACTGACAGAGGGGTGGAAACTTTCCCGTGGTGAAGCCCTTTTCCTCACACCGCTCTTCCAAAGGGAAGGGACCGTTTGAGCAACTGTTGTCGACTCTAAAAGTGAATGGCTGAACGCTGTTCGATGACAGAGCCCTGCAATAAATTCTTAAGGTTTTCAAATTTTCCTGACGGATTTCTCAGTCAGGATCTCCCCTCTACAAAACACTACTGGCTTGAGACTGTTTTTATCACGAACTGCAAGATACTCCAAAAATTCCCCCTCAATAATGACTCAAAAATCTCATCAACAGGTGCGGTACACGGAAGATTTATATTTAGTTTTCGATAAGACCATGAGATGTTCGAGAATTATTGAACCAATGGGCCAATCGAGACTCTCCACCATGTAATCTTCCCTCATTTGTTATCCCGCTCATCTCCTTTCTCCTGTTTTATCAATGAACTTAATGATCTTTATGAATCAAAAGCCTATCAAAATCCACCTTAAATGAAATCACGAATTTGGACTCCACATCCAATGCATTCTTCAGATTCAGCATCCCCTAATCCTCTGGTAGTGTGCTTGTATTATTTTATGCTCTATTAAGGTGGGGGTTATATGGGAGGCAGGGTTTAAGGGCTGCCACAAAATTGTGGGCCGAAAGGCCTACTGTTCTGTTCTATTCTATGTCCTAGCGAAAGGGACATCTTTGAGGCTATGCACACAGATCCAATCCCCAATCCCCCCATAGGAAATGCTTTCTCTCCATCTACTAAATTGTTCAATGGTCCATGGTTTTCCAGCTCATTCTTCAAAACTACCTGTATTGTTGATCTGAGAGTCTTTCCCTAATATTCTAACTTTTTGGCATCCTTGAATCAGGTCTGTAGTTTTGGGCAAAAGAATGTCTTATAGCATGTAAGCGGATGTGGAATGCTTTATGTGCGAAAGGGACGTTAAATGAATATCCCTCCAATTTAGGCAGCATACTGGTAACTCTCAGTTGTTCTGCTTCGAAACCTTTCTAGCAAAAGAGATTCTTCATAATCTCTGAGGCGATGCACTCTGCTCCAAGCCCAATTGCCCCATAGGAAATGTCCTCTCTCCATCTACCCAATCCAGGCCATTCAATGGTTCATGTTCTCCAGCTCCATCTTCAAAACAACGTCTATCATTGAGCTGAGATTCTCTCGCTAATTTTGCACTTTCTTGGCATCCTTGAGTCAGGTCTGTAGTTTTGGGCAAAAGAATATCATACAGCATGAAAGTCGATGTGGAATATTTTTGTGCGAGCAGGACGGTAAATTAACCAGAGCCTCTGAAGTATCGGTTGTGTGTCCATGCCTAAGGCATGGTGGAAGGCTCTGGCAGTGTCAGATAAAAGTCTTGCACATAACACTGATCCTCCGAGGGGTGAAACGGTGTGAAAAGGTGCACTGGGTGTCCCGAGACATAAGCTTGTTCAGTATTCCTGAGAACTCACTGGTTCGGGAATCAATAGAGGGAAGGAATTTAGTAGAATTGTTGAACTTGAAGTTGACTTCAAATGGGTCGATGTTCCCAAAGGGAAATTGGGCTGGTATCCCGGCCCTGCCGCTGAGCATCTTAGGATGAGGTCACAGTTATATGAACGATGTGCAGTCTCTAAAACTTTTTTCTCCGTATCCCCAACTAGGAAATCAATGGAGTCCAGTCGTTTGCCGAAGATGTAAGTGGCTGAGGAATGTTGTGACTGTGATCGTGGCAGTTAACGAATCAGAGACGCTGCAGTATAAGGTGGCTGTTCATGCTGACAGCCGGGCAGGAACAGAAGATTAAGAGCACTAGAAATTGGTGTTCACCTTTGGTCCTTGATTGTTGTCGATTTAAAACCTTCTTTTCAAGAGAGCCGTCTTTTTTTTTGACCTAAGAGGTGTCAAGAGGTTCTTAAACGTACCAGATAGGGATGTCTCTAACAGGACTCCTGACACTGCGTTCCCCACACCCACCATTATGTGCAAATACAAACTACAAACCCATGGCAGTCCCTATACATCCCTCTAGTCATTTGAAAATTATATCCCCCGATTAGCCATTTCCACACTGGGGAAAAAGTCTTTGGCAAACCACTTAAATATGCCGTTTAACCTGTACAACCCGAAGCAGTCACCTTTCACACACCTGGCTGTAAAAGCCATAGTTCACTGAACCTATACTCATATGAATATCCCTACAGTCTAGGCAGCATACTGGTAAATCTCAGTTGTTCTGCTTCGAAACCTTTCTAGCAAAAGAAATTCTTCATCATCTCCGAGGCGATGCACTCTGCTCCAAGCCCAATTGCCCCATAGGAAATGTCCTCTCTTCATCTACCCAATCCAGGATGTTCAATGGTTCATGTCCTGCAGCTCCATCTTCAAAACTACGTCTATCATTGAGCTGAGATTCGCTCGCTAATTTTGTACTTTCTTCGCATCCTTGAGTCAGGTCTGTAGTTTTGGGCAAAAGAATGTCCTACAGCATGTAAGTCGACGTGGAATATTTTATGTGCGAGCAGGACGGTAAATGAAACAGAGCAGATGAATTATCAGCTGGGTGTCGGTGCTTACGGAATGCAGGGAATGCTCTGGTGGTGTCAGATAGAAGGCTCGCATATCAAACTGCTCCTCGGAGGGGTGAAACTATGTGACTGGGAGCACTGTGTGTCCAGAGATAGAAGCCTGTTCAGTCTTTCGGAGAACTCTCCTGTTCCGGCATCAATAAGGGAAGGAATTTAGTAGGATTGTTGAACTTGAAGTTGACTTCAAATGGGTCGATGTTCACAAAGGGAAATTGGGCTGGTATCCCGGCCCTGTTGCTGAGCATCTTAGGAAGAGAACAGGCGGTGGGTGGCAGTGATAAGGGAAGAGATGGTCAATGTTAACTGGATGATGTACGGTTTCTAATTCTTGATTTTTTTTCCTATATCCACCAATAGGGACTCAAAGGCGTCCCCTCACTTCCCGCAAATGTAAGTGGCTGAGGAATGTTCTGACTATGATCGGGTCAGTTAAGAAATCAGATACGCTGTAGTATAAGGGGGCTGCTCATGATGATGGTCGGCCAGGAAGAGAAAATGGATAAGACTAGACCTCTCTGTTCACTAATTGATCCTTGATTGTTGTCGACTTAATACATTCATTTCTAAGAGCCGTCTTTCTTTGATTGTCCATGTCTCTAAGAATTTCTTCAATGTACCTAATAGGTATGTCTGTAACAGGACTCCTGACATCTCGTTCCACACACTCACCATTATGTGTAAATACATACGCCATGCAGTCCCTATACCTCTTTCTAATGACGTCAAAATTATATCCCACGATTAGCTATTTCAACTCTGGGAAAAAAAAATGATTGGTCATCTGCTTGATCTATGCTTTTTAACTTATAGATAGATAGATAGATAGATACTTTATTCATCCCCATGGGGAAATTCAACATTTTTTCCAATGACCCATACACTTATTGTAGCAAAACTAATTACATACAATACTTAACTCAGTAAAAATATGATATGCATCTAAAATCACTCTCTCAAAAAGCATTAATAATAGCTTTTAAAAAGTTCTTAAGTAGTTTACTTAAATTCATTGAGTCATAACCCCGGCACTTTAACATATCTTACTCCTGGCGGTTGAATTGTAAAGCCGAATGGCATTGGGGAGTATTGATCTCTTCATCCTGTCTGAGGAGCATTGCATCGATAGCAACCTGTCGCTGAAACTGCTTCTCTGTCTCTGGATGGTGCTATGTAGAGGATGTTCAGGGTTTTTCATAATTGACCGTAGCCTACTCAGCGCCCTTCGCTCTGCTACCGATGTTATACTCTCCAGTACATTTCCCACGACAGAGCCCACTTCCTTACCAGCTTATTAAGACGTGAGGCGTCCCTCTTCTTAATGCTGCCTCCCCAACACGCCACCACAAAGAAGAAGGCGCTCTCCACAACTGACCTATAGAACATCTTCAGCATCTCACTACAAACATTGAATGACGCCAACCTACTAAGGAAGTACAGTCGACTATGTGCCTTCCTGCACAAGGCATCTGTGTTGGCAGTCCAGTCTAGCTTCTCATCTAACTGTACTCCCAGATACTTGTAGGTCTTAACCTGCTCCACACATTAATGATCACTGGCTCCATATGTAGCCTAGATCTCCTAAAGTACACCACCATCTCCTTGGTCTTGGTGATATTGAGACGCAGGTAGTTTGAGTTGCACCATATCAAAATGTCCTGTATCAGTTTCCTATATTCTTCCTCCTGTCCATTCCTGACACACCCCACTATGGCCGTGTCATCAGAGAACTTCTGCACATGGAAGAAATCCGAGTTATATTGGAAGTCTGATGTGTACAGGGTGAACAGGACCGGAGAGAGTACGGCCCCTGCGGCGCTCCTGTGCTGCTGACCACCGTGCCAGACCTACAGTCTCCCAACCGCACATACTGAGGTCTATCTGTCAAGTATACAACCCTAAGCAGTCACCTTTCATCCACTTCGCTGTAAAAGGAAAAGTCATAGCTCGCTGAACCTTTCCTCATATGAATATCCCTCCAGTCTAGGCAGCATACTGGTAAATCTCCGTTGTTCTGCTTCAAAACTCTTCTAGACAAAGAGATTCTTCATCATTTCCGAGGCGATGCACTCTGCTCCAAGCCCAATTGCCCCATAGGAAATGTCCTCTCTCCATCTACCCAATCCAGGATGTTCAATGGTTCATGTTCTCCAGCTCAATCTTCAAAACTACGTCTATCATTGAGCTGAGAGTCTCTGGTTAATTTTGTACCTTCTTCGCATCCTTGAGTCAGGTCTGTAGTTTTGGGCAAAAGAATGTCCTACAGCATGTTAGTCGATTTGGAATATTTTTCTGCGAGCAGGACGGTAAATGAACCAGAGCCGCTGAAGTATCGGTTGCGTGTCCGTTCCTAAGGCACAGTGGAAGGGTCTGGCAGTGTCAGATAAAAGGCCCGCACATAACACTGCACCTCCGAGGGGTGAAACGGTGTGAAATGGTGCACTGTGTGTCCCGAGAGAGAAGCTTGTTCAGAGATCTGGAGAAATCTTCAGTTCCTGCATCAACAGAGTGAAGGAGTTTAGTAGAATTGTTGAACTTGAAGTTGAAATCCAATGGGTCAATTTGCTCAGAGGGAAGTTGTGCTGCAATCCCGACACTGCCGCTGAGCATTTAATGCAGGGAACAGGCGGTGGGGTGGCAGTGATAGGGGAAGAGATGGTCACAGGTAACCGGATGACGTACGGTCTCTAATTCTTGATTTTTTCTTTTCCATCTCCACGAATAGGAGCTCAAAGTCAGTCCCTCGATTCGCGCCAATGTAAGTGGCTGAGGAATGATGTGACTGTGATCGGGTCAGTTAATGAATCAGATACGCTGTTGTACAAGGGGGCTGCTCATGATGATGTTCGGGCAGGAACAGAAAATTGAGAAGACTAGAGCTCTCTGTTGACTAATTAATCCTTGATTGTTGTCGACTTAATAGCTTCATTTCTGCAGAGCCATCTTTCTTTTTATTGTGCGTGTTTCTAGGATTTTTCTAAACGTACCTGATAGGTAGGTCTGTAACAGGACTACTGACAACGCGTTCCACACACCCACTATTATGTGTAGATACATACGCCTGGCAGTCCCTATACCTCCCTTTAATCACCTCAAAATTATATCCCCCGATTAGCTATTTCCACACTAGGAAAAAACAGTCTTTGGCTATCCGCTTCATTTATGCCATTTAGATTGTACAAACGTAAGCAGTCGCCTTTCACACACTTAGCTGTAAAAGCCATAGATGGCTGAATCTTTGCTCATATGAATATCCCTCCAGTCTCGGCGTCATTCTGGTAAATCACCGTTGTTCTGCTTCAAAACATTTGTAGTGAAAGAGATTCGTCATCACCTCTGAAGCGATGTACTCTGATACAAGCCCAGTTCCCCTACAGGAAACGTCCTCTCTCCATCTACCCAATCCAGGCCATTCAATGGTTCATGGTTCTGCAGCTCATTCTTCAACAGTACGTGAACCATTGAGCTGAGAGTCTCTCGCTAATTTTGTACCTTCTTCGCATCCTTGAGTCAGGTCTGTAGTTTTGGGCAAAATAATGTCCTACTGCATGTAAGTCGATGTGGAATATTTTATGTGCGAGTAGGACGGAAAATGATCCAGAGCCACTGATATATCAGTTGGGAGTCCGTGCCTAAGGAATGGTGCAAGGGTCTGTCGGTGTCAGATAAATGTCTCGCATATCGCACTGCTACTCCGTGGGGTGAAAAGGTGTGAATCGGTCCACTGTGTGTACCGAGAGAGAAGCTGTTTAGTGTTCTGGAGAACTCTCCGGTTCGGTCATCATGAGAGGGAAGGAGATTAGGAGAATTGTTGAGCTTGAAGTTGACCTCCAATGGGTCAATGTGCCCTGAGGAAAATTGGGCTGGAATCCCGACGCTGCCGCTGAGCATCTTATGAAGGGAACAGGTGGAGGGAGGCAGTGATAAGGGAAGAAATGGTCACAATAAACTGGATGACGTACCGACTCTAATTCTAGATTTTTTTTTCCCATATCCAGGAGTAGGAACTCAGAGGCGTCACCCCACTTCCCGGAAATGTAAGTGGCTGAGTAATTTTCTGACTGTGATCCGGTCAGTTAATGAATGAGAGACGCTGCAGTTTCAGGTGGATGCTCATGCTGATGGTCGGCCATGAACAGAGAATTGAGACTAGACCTCAATGTTTGCCCTTTCGTCCTTGATTCTTGTCGACTAAATAACTTCAGTTCTTCAGAGCCGACTTTTTTTATTGTCCATGTTTCTAGGATTTTCTTAAATGTACCTGACAGGTATGTCTCTAGCAGGACTCCTGACACCGCGTTCCCCACACCCACCATTATGTGTAAATCAATGTGCCTGGCAGTCCCTATACCTCCCTCTAATCACTTCAAAATTATATCCCCCGCTTAGCTATTTCTACACTGGGAAAAAAGGTTTTGGCTATCCGCTTGATTTATCCCGTTTAACATGTACAACTCTAATCAGTCACCTTTCATCCACTTCGCTGTAAAAGGAAAAGTCATACCTCGCTGAACCTTTCCTCATATGAATATCCCTCCAGTCTAGGCAGCATACTGGTAAATCTCCGTTGTTCTGCTTCGAAACTCTTCTAGACAAAGAGATTCTTCATCATCTCTGAGGCGATGCACTCTGCTCCAAGCCCAATTGCCCCATAGGTAATGTCCTCTCACCATCTACCCAATCCAGGATGTTCAATGATTCATGTTCTCCAGCTACATCTTCAAAACTACGTCTATCATTGAGCTGAGATTCTCTCGCTAATTTTGTACTTTCTTCGCATCCTTGAGTCAGGTCTGTAGTTTTGGGCAAAAGAATGTCCTACAGCATGTAAGTCGATGTGGAATATTTTATGTGCCAGCAGTACGGCAAATGAAACAGAGCAGATGAATTATCGGCTGGGTGTCCATGCTTACGGAATACAGGGAATGCTCTGGCCGTGTCAGATTCAAGGCTTGCATATCAAACTGCTCCTCGGAGTGGTGAAACTATGTGAATAGGAGTAGTGTGTGTCCAGAGATAGAAGCCTGTTCAGTCTTTCGGAGAACTCTCCTGTTCCGGCATCAATAAGGGAAGGAATTTAGTAGAATTGTTGAGCTTGAAGTTGACCGCCAATGGGTCAATGTGCCCTGAGGGAAATTGGGCTGAAATCCCGACGCTGCCGCTGAGCATCTTATGAAGGGAACAGGTGGTGGGAGGCAGTGATAAGGTGAGAAATGGTCACAGTAAACTGGATGACGTACCGACTCTAATTCTTGATTTTTTTCCCATATCCAGGAGTAGGAACTCAGAGGCGTCACCTCACTTCCCGCAAATGTAAGTGGCTGAGTATTTTTCTGACTCTGATCCGGTCAGTTAATGAATGAGAGACGCTGCAGTTTCAGGTGGATGCTCATGCTGATGGTCGGCCATGAACAGAAAATTGAGACAAGACCTCAATGTTTGCCCTTTCGTCCTTGATTCTTGTCGACTAAATACCTTCAGTTCTTCAGAGCCGACTTTTTTTATTGTCCATGTTTCTAGGATTTTCTTAAATGTACCTGACAGGTATGTCTCTAGCAGGACTCCTGACACCGCGTTCCCCACACCCACCATTATGTGTAAATCAATGTGCCTGGCAGTCCCTATACCTCCCTCTAATCACTTCAAAATTATATCCCCCGCTTAGCTATTTCTACACTGGGAAAAAAAGGTTTTGGCTATCCGCTTAGCTATTTCTACACTGGGAAAAAAGGTTTTGGCTATCCGCTTGATCTATGCCGTTTAACTTGTACAACTCTAAGCAGTCACCATTCATCCACTTCGCTGTAAAAGGAAAAGTCATAGCTCGCTGAACCTTTCCTCATATGAATATCCCTCTAGTCTAGGCAGCATACTGGTAAATCTCAGTTGTTCTGCTTCGAAACTCTTTTAGACAAAGAGATTCTTCGTCATCTCCGAGGCGATGCACTCTGCTCCAAACCCAATTGTCGCATACCATATATAACCATATAACAATCACAGCACAGATACAGGCCATTCCGGCCCCCCTAGTCCATGCCGAACTCTTAATCTCACCTAGTCCTAACTACCCGCACTCAGCCCATAACCTTCCACTCCTTTCCTGTCCATAGGAAATTTCCTCTCTCCATCTACCCAATCCAGGATGTTCAATGGTTCATGTTCTCCAGCTCCATCTTCAAAACTACGTCAATCATTGAGCTGAGATTCTCTCACTAATTTTGTACTTTCTTCGCATCCTTGAGTCAGGTCTGTAGTTTTGGGCAAAAGAATGTCCTACAGCATGTTAGTCGATTTGGAATATTTTTGTGCGAGCAGGACGGGAAATGAACCAGAGCCGCTGAAGTATCGGTTGTGTGTCCGTTCCTAAGGCATGGTGGAAGGGTCTGGCAGTGTCAGATAAAGGGCTCGCACATAACACTGCTCCTCCGAGGGGTGAAACGGTGTGAAATGGTGCACTGTGTGTCCCGAGAGAAAAGCTTGTTCAGAGATCCGGAGAAATCTCAGTTCCTCCATCAACAGAGTGAAGGAGTTTAGTAGAATTGTTGAACTTGAAGTTGACATCCAATGGGTCAATTTGCTCAGAGGGAAATTGGGCTGAAATCCCGACGCTGCCGCTGAGCATCTTATGAAGCGAACAGGTGGTGGGAGGCAGTGATAAGGTGAGAAATGGTCACAGTAAACTGGATGACGTACCGACTCTAATTCTAGATTTTTTTTCCCCATATCCAGGAGTAGGAACTCAGAGGCGTCACCCCACTTCCCGGAAATGTAAGTGGCTGAGTAATTTTCTGACTGTGATCCGGTCAGTTAATGAATGAGAGACGCTGCAGTTTCAGGTGGATGCTCATGCTGATGGTCGGCCATGAACAGAGAATTGAGACTAGACCTCAATGTTTGCCCTTTCGTCCTTGATTCTTGTCGACTAAATACCTTCAGTTCTTCAGAGCCGACTTTTTTTATTGTCCATGTTTCTAGGATTTTCTTAAATGTACCTGACAGGTATGTCTCTAGCAGGACTCCTGACACCGCGTTCCCCACACCCACCATTATGTGTGCCTGGCAGTCCCTATACCTCCCTCTAATCACTTCAAAATTATATCCCCCGCTTAGCTATTTCCACACTGGGGAAAAAGGTTTTGGCTATCCGCTTGATTTATCCCGTTTAACTTGTACAACTCTAATCAGTCACCTTTCATCCACTTCGCTGTAAAAGGAAAAGTCATAGCTCGCTGAACCTTTCCTCATATGAATATCACTCTAGTCTAGGCAGCATACTGGTAAATCTTAGTTGTTCTGCTTCGAAACTCTTCTAGACAAAGAGATTCTTCATCATCTCCGAGGCGATGCACTCTGCTCCAAGCCCAATTGCCCCATAGGAAATGTCCTCACTCCATCTACCCAATCCAGGCCGTTCAAAGGTTCATGTTCTGCAGCTCCATCTTCAAAACTATGTCTATCATTGAGCTGAGATTCGCTCGCTAATTTTGTACTTTCTTCGCATCCTTGAGTCAGGTCTGTAGTTTTGGGCAAAAGAATGTCCTACAGCATGTAAGTCGATTTGGAATATTTTTGTGCGAGCAGGACGGGAAATGAACCAGAGCCGCTGAAGTATCGGTAGTGTGTCCGTTCCTAAGGCATGGTGGAAGGGTCTGGCAGTGTCAGATAAAGGGCTCGCACATAATACTGCTCCTCCGAGTGGTGAAACGCTGTGAAATGGTGCACTGTGTGTCCCGAGAGAGAAGCTTGTTCAGAGATCCGGAGAAATCTCAGTTCCTCCATCAACAGAGTGAAGGAGTTTAGTAGAATTGTTGAACTTGAAGTTGACATCCAATGGGTCAATTTGCTCAGAGGGAAGTTGTGCTGCAATCCCGACACTGGCGCTGAGCATTTGATGCAGGGAACAGGCGGTGGGGTGCAGTGATAGGGGAAGAGATGGTCAAAGGTAACCGGATGACGTACGGTCTCAAATTCTTGATTTTTTATTTTCCATATCCACGAATAGGAACTCAAAGTCATCCGCTCGATTCCCGCCAAAGTAAGTGGCTGAGAAATGATGTGACTGTGATTGGGTCAGTTAATGAATCAGATACGCTGTTGTATAAGGGGTCTGCTCATGATGATGTTCGGGCAGGAACAGAAAATTGAGAAGACTAGACCTCTCTGTTCACTAATTGATCCTTGATTGTTGTCGACTTAATACCTTCATTTCTACAGAGCCGTCTTTCTTTTTATTGTGCATGTTTCTAGGATTTTCCTAAACGTACCTGATAGGTAGGTCTGCAACAGGGCTACTGACACCGCGTTCCACACACCCACTATTATGTGTATATACATACGCCTGGCAGTCCCTATACCTCCCTTTAATCACTTCAAAATTATATCCCCCGATTAGCTATTTCCACACTAGGAGAAAAAAATGTCTTTGGCTATCCGATTGATTTATGCCATTTAGTTTGTACAAACTTAAGCAGTCGCCTTTCACACACTTCGCTGTAAAAGCCATAGATGGCTGAACCTTTGCTCATATGAATATCCCTCCAGTCTCGGCGTCATTCTGGTAAATCACCGTTGTTCTGCTTCGAAACATTTGTAGTGAAAGAGATTCGTCATCACCTCTGAAGCGATGTACTCTGATACAAGCCCAGTTCCCCTACAGGAAACTTCCTCTCTCCATCTACCCAATCCAGGCCATTCAATGGTTCATGGTTCTGCAGCTCATTCTTCAACAGTACGTGAACCATTTAGCTGAGAGTCTCTCGCTAATTTTGTACCTTCTTCGCATCCTTGAGTCAGGTCTGTAGTTTTGGGCAAAATAATGTCCTACTGCATGTAAGTCGATGTGGAATATTTTATGTGCGAGTAGGACGGAAAATGATCCAGAGCCACTGATATATCAGTTGGGAGTCCATGCCTAAGGAATGGTGCAAGGGTCTGTCGGTGTCAGATAAATGGCTCGCATATCGCACTGCTACTCCGTGGGGTGAAAAGGTGTGAATCGGTCCACTGTGTGTACCAAGAGAGAAGCTGTTTAGTGTTCCGGAGAACTCTCCAGTTCTGTCATCATGAGATTGGAGGAGATCAGTAGAATTGTTGAGCTTGAAGTTGACCGCCAATGGGTCAATGTGCCCTGAGGGAAATTGGGCTGAAATCCCGACGCTGCCGCTGAGCATCTTATGAAGGGAACAGGAGGAGGTAGGCAGTGATAAGGTGAGAAATGGTCACAGTAAACTGGATGACGTACCGACTCTAATTCTAGATTTTTTTTTCCCATATCCAGGAGTAGGAACTCAGAGGCGTCACCCCACTTCCCGGAAATGTAAGTGGCTGAGTAATTTTCTGACTGTGATCCGGTCAGTTAATGAATGAGAGACGCTGCAGTTTCAGGTGGATGCTCATGCTGATGGTCGGCCATGAACAGAGAATTGAGACTAGACCTCAATGTTTGCCCTTTCGTCCTTGATTCTTGTCGACTAAATACCTTCAGTTCTTCAGAGCCGACTTTTTTTATTGTCCATGTTTCCAGTATTTTCATAAATGTACCTGACAGGTATGTCTCTAGCAGGACTCCTGACACCGCGTTCCCCACACCCACCATTATGTGTAAATCAATGTGCCTGGCAGTCCCTATACCTCCCTCTAATCACTTCAAAATTATATCCCCCGCTTAGCTATTTCTACACTGGGAAAAAAGGTTTTGGCTATCCGCTTGATCTATGCCGTTTAACTTGTACAACTCTAAGCAGTCACCATTCATCCACTTCGCTGTAAAAGGAAAAGTCATAGCTCGCTGAACCTTTCCTCATATGAATATCCCTCTAGTCTAGGCAGCATACTGGAAAATCTCAGTTGTTCTGCTTCGAAACTCTTTTAGACAAAGAGATTCTTCGTCATCTCCGAGGCAATGCACTCTGCTCCAAACCCAATTGTCGCATACCATATATAACCATATAACAATCACAGCACAGATACAGGCCATTCCGGCCCTCCTAGTCCATGCCGAACTCTTAAACTCACCTAGTCCTAACTACCCGCACTCAGCCCATAACCTTCCACTCCTTTCCTGTCCATAGGAAATTTCCTCTCTCCATCTACCCAATCCAGGATGTTCAATGGTTCATGTTCTCCAGCTCCATCTTCAAAACTACGTCAATCATTGAGCTGAGATTCTCTCACTAATTTTGTACTTTCTTCGCATCCTTGAGTCAGGTCTGTAGTTTTGGGCAAAAGAATGTCCTACAGCATGTAAGTCGATTTGGAATATTTTTGTGCGAGCAGGACGGGAAATGAACCAGAGCCGCTGAAGTATCGGTTGTGTGTCCGTTCCTAAGGCATGGTGGAAGGGTCTGGCAGTGTCAGATAAAGGGCTCGCACATAACACTGCTCCTCCGAGGGGTGAAACGGTGTGAAATGGTGCACTGTGTGTCCCGAGAGAAAAGCTTGTTCAGAGATCCGGAGAAATCTCAGTTCCTCCATCAACAGAGTGAAGGAGTTTAGTAGAATTGTTGAACTTGAAGTTGACATCCAATGGGTCAATTTGCTCAGAGGGAAGTTGTGCTGCAATCCCGACACTGCCGCTGAGCATTTAATGCAGGGAACAGGCGGTGGGGTGGCAGTGATAGGGGAAGAGATGGTCACAGGTAACCGGATGACGTACGGTCTCAAATTCTTGATTTTTTATTTTCCATATCCACGAATAGGAACTCAAAGTCATCCGCTCGATTCCCGCAAAAGTAAGTGGCTGAGAAATGATGTGACTGTGATTGGGTCAGTTAATGAATCAGATACGCTGTTGTATAAGGGGTCTGCTCATGATGATGTTCGGGCAGGAGCAGAAAATTGTGAAGACTAGACCTCTCTGTTCACTGATTGATCCTTGATTGTTGTCGACTTAATACCTTCATTTCTACAGAGCCGTCTTTCTTTTTATTGTGCATGTTTCTAGGATTTTCCTAAACGTACCTGATAGGTAGGTCTGCAACAGGGCTACTGACACCGCGTTCCACACACCCACTATTATGTGTATATACATACGTCTGGCAGTCCCTATACCTCCCTTTAATCACTTCAAAATTATATCCCCCGATTAGCTATTTCCACACTAGGAGAAAAAAATGTCTTTGGCTATCCGCTTGATTTATGCCATTTAGTTTGTACAAACTTAAGCAGTCGCCTTTCACACACTTCGCTGTAAAAGCCATAGATGGCTGAACCTTTGCTCATATGAATATCCCTCCAGTCTCGGCATCATACTGGTAAATCTCCGTTGTTCTGCTTCGAAACATTTGTAGCGAAAGAATTTCTTCATCACCTCTGAAGCGATGCACTCTAATACAAGCCCAGTTCCCCTACAGGAAACGTCCTCTCTCCATCTACCCAATCCAGGCCGTTCAATGGTTCATGGTTCTGCAGCTCATTCTTCAACAGTACGTGAACCATTGAGCTGAGAGTCTGTCGCTAATTTTGTACCTTCTTCGCATCCTTGAGTCAGGTCTGTAGTTTTGGGCAAAATAATGTCCTACTGCATGTAAGTCGATGTGGAATATTTTCTGTGCGAGTAGGACGGTAAATGATCCAGATCCACTGATATATCAGTTGGGAGTCCATGCCTAAGGAATGGTGCAAGGGTCTGTCGGTGTCAGATAAATGGCTCGCATATCGCACAGCTACTCCGTGGGGTGAAAAGGTGTGAATCGGTCCACTGTGTGTACCGAGAGAGAAGCTGTTTAGTGTTCCGGAGAACTCTCCGGTTCTGTCATCATGAGATTGGAGGAGATTAGTAGAATTGTTGAGCTTGAAGTTGACCGCCAATGGGTCAATGTGCCCTGAGGGAAATTGGGCTGAAATCCCGACGCTGCCGCTGAGCATCTTATGTAGGGGACAGGAGGAGGTAGGCAGTGATAAGGTGAGAAATGGTCACAGTAAACTGGATGACGTACCGACTCTAATTCTAGATTTTTTTTTCCCATATCCAGGAGTAGGAACTCAGAGGCGTCACCCCACTTCCCGGAAATGTAAGTGGCTGAGTAATTTTCTGACTGTGATCCGGTCAGTTAATGAATGAGAGACGCTGCAGTTTCAGGTGGATGCTCATGCTGATGGTCGGCCATGAACAGAGAATTGAGACTAGACCTCAATGTTTGCCCTTTCGTCCTTGATTCTTGTCGACTAAATACCTTCAGTTCTTCAGAGCCGAATTTTTTTATTGTCCATGTTTCTAGGATTTTCTTAAATGTACCTGACAGGTATGTCTCTAGCAGGACACCTGACACCGCGTTCCCCACACCCACCATTATGTGTGCCTGGCAGTCCCTATACCTCCCTCTAATCACTTCAAAATTATATCCCCCGCTTAGCTATTTCCACACTGGGGAAAAAGGTTTTGGCTATCCGCTTGATTTATCCCGTTTAAGTTGTACAACTCTAATCAGTCACCTTTCATCCGCTTCGCTGTAAAAGGAAAAGTCATAGCTCGCTGAACCTTTCCTCATATGAATATCCCTCTAGTCTAGGCAGCATACTGGTAAATCTTAGTTGTTCTGCTTCGAAACTCTTCTAGACAAAGAGATTCTTCATCATCTCCGAGGCGATGCCCTCTGCTCCAAGCCCAATTGCCCCATAGGAAATGTCCTCACTCCATCTACCCAATCCAGGCCGTTCAAAGGTTCATGTTCTGCAGCTCCATCTTCAAAACTATGTCTATCATTGAGCTGAGATTCGCTCGCTAATTTTGTACTTTCTTCGCATCCTTGAGTCAGGTCTGTAGTTTTGGGCAAAAGAATGTCCTACAGCATGTAAGTCGATTTGGAATATTTTTGTGCGAGCAGGACGGGAAATGAACCAGAGCCGCTGAAGTATCGGTTGTGTGTCCGTTCCTAAGGCATGTTGGAAGGGTCTGGCAGTGTCAGATAAAGGGCTCGCACATAACACTGCTCCTCCGAGGGGTGAAACGGTGTGAAATGGTGCACTGTGTGTCCCGAGAGAGAAGCTTGTTCAGAGATCCGGAGAAATCTCAGTTCCTCCATCAACAGAGTGAAGGAGTTTAGTAGAATTGTTGAACTTGAAGTTGACATCCAATGGGTCAAATTGCTCAGAGGGAAGTTGTGCTGCAATCCCGACACTGACGCTGAGCATTTGATGCAGGGAACAGGCGGTGGGGTGGCAGTGATAGGGGAAGAGATGGTCACAGGTAACCGGATGACGTACGGTCTCAAATTCTTGATTTTTTATTTTCCATATCCACGAATAGGAACTCAAAGTCATCCGCTCGATTCCCGCAGAAGTAAGTGGCTGAGAAATGATGTGACTGTGATTGGGTCAGTTAATGAATCAGATACGCTGTTGTATAAGGGGTCTGCTCATGATGATGTTTGGGCAGGAACAGAAAATTGAGAAGACTAGACCTCTCTGTTCACTAATTGATCCTTGATTGTTGTCGACTTAATACCTTCATTTCTACAGAGCCGTCTTTCTTTTTATTGTGCATGTTTCTAGGATTTTCCTAAACGTACCTGATAGGTAGGTCTGCAACAGGGCTACTGACACCGCGTTCCACACACCCACTATTATGTGTATATACATACGTCTGGCAGTCCCTATACCTCCCTTTAATCACTTCAAAATTATATCCCCCGCTTAGCTATTTCCACACTAGGAGAAAAAAATGTCTTTGGCTATCCGCTTGATTTATCCCGTTTAACTTGTACAACTCTAATCAGTCACCTTTCATCCGCTTTGCTGTAAAAGGAAAAGTCATAGCTCGCTGAACCTTTCCTCATATGAATATCCCTCTAGTCTAGGCAGCATACTGGTAAATCTTAGTTGTTCTGCTTCGAAACTCTTCTAGACAAAGAGATTCTTCATCATCTCCGAGGCGATGCACTCTGCTCCAAGCCCAATTGCACCATAGGAAATGTCCTCACTCCATCTACCCAATCCAGGCCGTTCAAAGGTTCATGTTCTGCAGCTCCATCTTCAAAACTATGTCTATCATTGAGCTGAGATTCGCTCGCTAATTTTGTACTTTCTTCGCATTCTTGAGTCAGGTCTGTAGTTTTGGGCAAAAGAATGTCCTACAGCATGTAAGTCGATTTGGAATATTTTTGTGCGAGCAGGACGGGAAATGAACCAGAGCCGCTGAAGTATCGGTTGTGTGTCCGTTCCTAAGGCATGGTGGAAGGGTCTGGCAGTGTCAGATAAAGGGCTCGCACATAACACTGCTCCTCCGAGGGGTGAAACGGTGTGAAATGGTGCACTGTGTGTCCCGAGAGAGAAGCTTGTTCAGAGATCCGGAGAAATCTCAGTTCCTCCATCAACAGAGTGAAGGAGTTTAGTAGAATTGTTGAACTTGAAGTTGACATCCAATGGGTCAAATTGCTCAGAGGGAAGTTGTGCTGCAATCCCGACACTGACGCTGAGCATTTGATGCAGGGAACAGGCGGTGGGGTGGCAGTGATAGGGGAAGAGATGGTCACAGGTAACCGGATGACGTACGGTCTCAAATTCTTGATTTTTTATTTTCCATATCCACGAATAGGAACTCAAAGTCATCCGCTCGATTCCCGCAGAAGTAAGTGGCTGAGAAATGATGTGACTGTGATTGGGTCAGTTAATGAATCAGATACGCTGTTGTATAAGGGGTCTGCTCATGATGATGTTTGGGCAGGAACAGAAAATTGAGAAGACTAGACCTCTCTGTTCACTAATTGATCCTTGATTGTTGTCGACTTAATACCTTCATTTCTACAGAGCCGTCTTTCTTTTTATTGTGCATGTTTCTAGGATTTTCCTAAACGTACCTGATAGGTAGGTCTGCAACAGGGCTACTGACACCGCGTTCCACACACCCACTATTATGTGTATATACATACGTCTGGCAGTCCCTATACCTCCCTTTAATCACTTCAAAATTATATCCCCCGCTTAGCTATTTCCACACTAGGAGAAAAAAATGTCTTTGGCTATCCGCTTGATTTATCCCGTTTAACTTGTACAACTCTAATCAGTCACCTTTCATCCGCTTTGCTGTAAAAGGAAAAGTCATAGCTCGCTGAACCTTTCCTCATATGAATATCCCTCTAGTCTAGGCAGCATACTGGTAAATCTTAGTTGTTCTGCTTCGAAACTCTTCTAGACAAAGAGATTCTTCATCATCTCCGAGGCGATGCACTCTGCTCCAAGCCCAATTGCACCATAGGAAATGTCCTCACTCCATCTACCCAATCCAGGCCGTTCAAAGGTTCATGTTCTGCAGCTCCATCTTCAAAACTATGTCTATCATTGAGCTGAGATTCGCTCGTTAATTTTGTACTTTCTTCGCATTCTTGAGTCAGGTCTGTAGTTTTGGGCAAAAGAATGTCCTACAGCATGTAAGTCGATTTGGAATATTTTTGTGCGAGCAGGACGGGAAATGAACCAGAGCCGCTGAAGTATCGGTTGTGTGTCCGTTCCTAAGGCATGGTGGAAGGGTCTGGCAGTGTCAGATAAAGGGCTCGCACATAATACTGCTCCTCCGAGTGGTGAAACGCTGTGAAATGGTGCACTGTGTGTCCCGAGAGAGAAGCTTGTTCAGAGATCCAGAGAAATCTCAGTTCCTCCATCAACAGAGTGAAGGAGTTTAGTAGAATTGTTGAACTTGAAGTTGACATCCAATGGGTCAATTTGCTCAGAGGGAAGTTGTGCTGCAATCCCGACACTGCCGCTGAGCATTTGATGCAGGGAACAGGCGGTGGGGTGGCAGTGATAGGGGAAGAGATGGTCAAAGGTAACCGGATGACGTACGGTCTCAAATTCTTGATTTTTTATTTTCCATATCCACGAATAGGAACTCAAAGTCATCCGCTCGATTCCCGCCAAAGTAAGTGGCTGAGAAATGATGTGACTGTGATTGGGTCAGTTAATGAATCAGATACGCTGTTGTATAAGGGGTCTGCTCATGATGATGTTCGGGCAGGAACAGAAAATTGAGAAGACTAGACCTCTCTGTTCACTAATTGATCCTTGATTGTTGTCGACTTAATACCTTCATTTCTACAGAGCCGTCTTTCTTTTTATTGTGCATGTTTCTAGGATTTTCCTAAACGTACCTGATAGGTAGGTCTGCAACAGGGCTACTGACACCGCGTTCCACACACCCACTATTATGTGTATATACATACGTCTGGCAGTCCCTATACCTCCCTTTAATCACTTCAAAATTATATCCCCCGATTAGCTATTTCCACACTAGGAGAAAAAAATGTCTTTGGCTATCCGCTTGATTTATGCCATTTAGTTTGTACAAACTTAAGCAGTCGCCTTTCACACACTTCGCTGTAAAAGCCATAGATGGCTGAACCTTTGCTCATATGAATATCCCTCCAGTCTCGGCATCATACTGGTAAATCTCCGTTGTTCTGCTTCGAAACATTTGTAGCGAAAGAATTTCTTCATCACCTCTGAAGCGATGCACTCTAATACAAGCCCAGTTCCCCTACAGGAAACGTCCTCTCTCCATCTACCCAATCCAGGCCGTTCAATGGTTCATGGTTCTGCAGCTCATTCTTCAACAGTACGTGAACCATTGAGCTGAGAGTCTGTCGCTAATTTTGTACCTTCTTCGCATCCTTGAGTCAGGTCTGTAGTTTTGGGCAAAATAATGTCCTACTGCATGTAAGTCGATGTGGAATATTTTATGTGCGAGTAGGACGGAAAATGATCCAGAGCCACTGATATATCAGTTGGGAGTCCATGCCTAAGGAATGGTGCAAGGGTCTGTCGGTGTCAGATAAATGGCTCGCATATCGCACAGCTACTCCGTGGGGTGAAAAGGTGTGAATCGGTCCAATGTGTGTACCGAGAGAGAAGCTGTTTAGTGTTCCGGAGAACTCTCCGGTTCTGTCATCATGAGATTGGAGGAGATTAGTAGAATTGTTGAGCTTGAAGTTGACCGCCAATGGGTCAATGTGCCCTGAGGGAAATTGGGCTGAAATCCCGACGCTGCCGCTGAGCATCTTATGAAGGGAACAGGAGGAGGTAGGCAGTGATAAGGTGAGAAATGGTCACAGTAAACTGGATGACGTACCGACTCTAATTCTAGATTTTTTTTTCCCATATCCAGGAGTAGGAACTCAGAGGCGTCACCCCACTTCCCGGAAATGTAAGTGGCTGAGTAATTTTCTGACTGTGATCGGGTCAGTTAATGAATGAGAGACGCTGCAGTTTCAGGTGGATGCTCATGCTGATGGTCGGCCATGAACAGAGAATTGAGACTAGACCTCAATGTTTGCCCTTTCGTCCTTGATTCTTGTCGACTAAATACCTTCAGTTCTTCAGAGCCGACTTTTTTTATTGTCCATGTTTCCAGTAATTTCTTAAATGTACCTGACAGGTATGTCTCTAGCAGGACTCCTGACACCGCGTTCCTCACACCCACCATTATGTGTAAATCAATGTGCCTGGCAGTCCCTATACCTCCCTCTAATCACTTCAAAATTATATCCCCTGCTTAGCTATTTCCACACTGGGAAAAAAGGTTTTGGCTATCCGCTTGATCTATGCCGTTTAACTTGTACAACTCTAAGCAGTCACCATTCATCCACTTCGCTGTAAAAGGAAAAGTCATAGCTCGCTGAACCTTTCCTCATATGAATATCCCTCTAGTCTAGGCAGCATACTGGTAAATCTTAGTTGTTCTGCTTCGAAACTCTTCTAGACAAAGAGATTCTTCATCATCTCCGAGGCGATGCCCTCTGCTCCAAGCCCAATTGCCCCATAGGAAATGTCCTCACTCCATCTACCCAATCCAGGCCGTTCAAAGGTTCATGTTCTGCAGCTCCATCTTCAAAACTATGTCTATCATTGAGCTGAGATTCGCTCGCTAATTTTGTACTTTCTTCGCATCCTTGAGTCAGGTCTGTAGTTTTGGGCAAAAGAATGTCCTACAGCATGTAAGTCGATTTGGAATATTTTTGTGCGAGCAGGACGGGAAATGAACCAGAGCCGCTGAAGTATCGGTTGTGTGTCCGTTCCTAAGGCATGTTGGAAGGGTCTGGCAGTGTCAGATAAAGGGCTCGCACATAACACTGCTCCTCCGAGGGGTGAAACGGTGTGAAATGGTGCACTGTGTGTCCCGAGAGAAAAGCTTGTTCAGAGATCCGGAGAAATCTCAGTTCCTCCATCAACAGAGTGAAGGAGTTTAGTAGAATTGTTGAACTTGAAGTTGACATCCAATGGTCAAATTGCTCAGAGGGAAGTTGTGCTGCAATCCCGACACTGCCACTGAGCATTTAATGCAGGGAACAGGCGGTGGGGTGGCAGTGATAGGGGAAGAGATGGTCAAAGGTAACCGGATGACGTACGGTCTCAAATTCTTGATTTTTTATTTTCCATATCCACGAATAGGAACTCAAAGTCAACCGCTCGATTCCCGCAAAAGTAAGTGGCTGAGAAATGATGTGACTGTGATTGGGTCAGTTAATGAATCAGATACGCTGTTGTATAAGGGGTCTGCTCATGATGATGTTCGGGCAGGAACAGAAAATTGAGAAGACTAGACCTCTCTGTTGACTAATTGATCCTTGATTGTTGTCGACTTAATACCTTCATTTCTACAGAGCCGTCTTTCTTTTTATTGTGCATGTTTCTAGGATTTTCCTAAACGTACCTCATAGGTAGGTCTGCAACAGGGCTACTGACACCGCGTTCCACACACCCACTATTATGTGTATATACATACGTCTGGCAGTCCCTATACCTCCCTTTAATCACTTCAAAATTATATCCCCCGATTAGCTATTTCCACACTAGGAGAAAAAAATGTCTTTGGCTATCCGCTTGATTTATGCCATTTAGTTTGTACAAACGTAAGCAGTCGCCTTTCACACACTTCGCTGTAAAAGCCATAGATGGCTGAACCTTTGCTCATATGAATATCCCTCCAGTCTCGGCATCATACTGGTAAATCTCCGTTGTTCTGCTTCGAAACATTTGTAGCGAAAGAATTTCTTCATCACCTCTGAAGCGATGTACTCTGATACAAGCCCAGTTCCCCTACAGGAAACGTCCTCTCTCCATCTACCCAATCCAGGCCGTTCAATGGTTCATGGTTCTGCAGCTCATTCTTCAACAGTACGTGAACCATTGAGCTGAGAGTCTCTCGCTAATTTTGTACCTTCTTCGCATCCTTGAGTCAGGTCTGTAGTTTTGGGCAAAATAATGTCCTACTGCATGTAAGTCGATGTGGAATATTTTATGTGCGAGTAGGACGGAAAATGATCCAGAGCCACTGATATATCAGTTGGGAGTCCATGCCTAAGGAATGGTGCAAGGGTCTGTCGGTGTCAGATAAATGGCTCGCATATCGCACAGCTACTCCGTGGGGTGAAAAGGTGTGAATCGGTCCACTGTGTGTACCAAGAGAGAAGCTGTTTAGTGTTCCGGAGAACTCTCCGGTTCTGTCATCATGAGATTGGAGGAGATTAGTAGAATTGTTGAGCTTGAAGTTGACCGCCAATGGGTCAATGTGCCCTGAGGGAAATTGGGCTGAAATCCCGACGCTGCCGCTGAGCATCTTATGAAGGGAACAGGTGGTGGGAGGCAGTGATAAGGTGAGAAATGGTCACAGTAAACTGGATGACGTACCGACTCTAATTCTTGATTTTTTTCCCATATCCAGGAGTAGGAACTCAGAGGCGTCACCTCACTTCCCGCAAATGTAAGTGGCTGAGTATTTTTCTGACTCTGATCCGGTCAGTTAATGAATGAGAGACGCTGCAGTTTCAGGTGGATGCTCATGCTGATGGTCGGCCATGAACAGAAAATTGAGACAAGACCTCAATGTTTGCCCTTTCGTCCTTGATTCTTGTCGACTAAATACCTTCAGTTCTTCAGAGCCGACTTTTTTTATTGTCCATGTTTCTAGGATTTTCTTAAATGTACCTGACAGGTATGTCTCTAGCAGGACTCCTGACACCGCGTTCCCCACACCCACCATTATGTGTAAATCAATGTGCCTGGCAGTCCCTATACCTCCCTCTAATCACTTCAAAATTATATCCCCCGCTTAGCTATTACTACACTGGGAAAAAAGGTTTTGGCTATCCGCTTGATCTATGCCGTTTATCTTGTACAACTCTAAGCAGTCACCATTCATCCACTTCGCTGTAAAAGGAAAAGTCATAGCTCGCTGAACCTTTCCTCATATGAATATCCCTCTAGTCTAGGCAGCATACTGGTAAATCTCAGTTGTTCTGCTTCGAAACTCTTTTAGACAAAGAGATTCTTCGTCATCTCCGAGGCGATGCACTCTGCTCCAAACCCAATTGTCGCATACCATATATAACCATGTAACAATCAAAGCACAGATACAGGCCATTCCGGCCCTCCTAGTCCATGCCGAACTCTTAATCTCACCTAGTCCTAACTACCCGCACTCAGCCCATAAGCTTCCACTCCTTTCCTGTCCATAGGAAATTTCCTCTCTCCATCTACCCAATCCAGGATGTTCAATGGTTCATGTTCTCCAGCTCCATCTTCAAAACTACGTCTATCATTGAGCTGAGATTCTCTCACTAATTTTGTACTTTCTTCGCATCCTTGAGTCAGGTCTGTAGTTTTGGGGAAAAGAAAGTCCTACAGCATGTAATTCGATGTGGAATATTTTATGTGCGAGCAGTATGGCAAATGAAACAGAGCAGATGAATTATCGGCTGGGTGTCCATGCTTACGGAATACAGGGAATGCTCTGGTGGTGTCAGATACAAGGCTTGCATATCAAACTGCTCCTCGGAGGGGTGAAGCTATGTGAATAGGTGTAGTGTGTGTCCAGAGATAGAAGCCTGTTCAGTCTTTCGGAGAACGCTCCTGTTCCGGCATCAATAAGGGAAGGAATTTAGTAGCATTGTTGAACTTGAAGTTGACTTCAAATGGGTCGAAGTTCCCAAAGGGAAATTCGGCTGGTATCTCGGCCCTGCTGCTGAGCATCTTAGGAAGAGAACAGGCGGTGGGTGGTAGTGATAAGGGAAGAGATGGTCAATGTTAACTGGATGATGCACGGTTTTTAATTCTTGATTTTTTTTTCCCTATATCCACCAATAGGGACTCAAAGGTGTCCCCTCACTTCCCGCAAATGTAAGTGGCTGAGGAATGTTCTGAGTATGATCGGGTCAGTTAATGAATCAGATACGCTGTAGTATAAGGGGGCTGCTCATGATGATGGTCGGCCAGAAAGAGAAAATGGATAAGTCTAGACCTCTCTGTTCACTAATTGATCCTTGATTGTTGTCAACTTAATACATTCATTTCTACAGAGCCGTCTTTCTTTGATTGTCCATGTCTCTAAGAATTTCTTCAATGTACCTAATAGGTATGCCTGTAACAGGACTCCTGACATCTCGTTCCACACTCTCACCATTATGTGTAAATACATACGCCATGCAGTCCCTATATTTCTCTCTAATGACTTCAAAATTATATCCCACGATTAGCTATTTCAACTCTGGAAAAAAAAAGTGCTTGATCATCTGCTTGATCTATGCCTTTTAACTTATACAACCCTAAGCAGTCACCTTCCATCCACTTCGCTGTAAAAGGAAAAGTCATAGCTCGCTGAACCTTTCCTCATATGAATATCCCTCCAGTCTAGGCAGCATACTGGTAAATCTCCGTTGTTCTGCTTCAAAACTCTTCTAGACAAAGAGATTCTTCATCATCTCTGAGGCGATGCACTCTGCTCCAAGCCCAATTGCCCCATAGGAAATGTCCTCTCTCCATCTACCCAATCCAGGATGTTCAATGGTTCATGTTCTCCAGCTCCATCTTCAAAACTACGTCTATCATTGAGCTGAGGGTCTCTGGTTAATTTTGTACCTTCTTCGCATCCTTGAGTCAGGTCTGTAGTTTTGGGCAAAAGAATGTCCTACAGCATGTTAGTCGATTTGGAATATTTTTGTGCGAGCAGGACGGTAAATGAACCAGAGCCGCTGAAGTATCGGTTGTGTGTCCGTTCCTAAGGCACGGTGGAAGGGTCTGGCAGTGTCAGATAAAAGGCTCGCTCATAACACTGCTCCTCCGTGGGGTGAAACGGTGTGAAATGGTGCACTGTGTGTCCCGAGAGTGAAGCTTGTTCAGAGATCTGGAGAAATCTTCAGTTCCTGCATCAACAGAGTGAAGGAGTTTAGTAGAATTGTTGAACTTGAAGTTGACATCCAATGGGTCAATTTGCTCAGAGGGAAGTTGTGCTGCAATCCCGACACTGCCACTGAGCATTTGATGCAGGGAACAGGCGGTGGGGTGGCAGTGATAGGGGAAGAGATGGTCACAGGTAACCGGATGACGTACGGTCTCTAATTCTTGATTTTTTCTTTTCCATCTCCACGAATAGGAGCTCAAAGGCAGTCCCTCGATTCGCGCCAATGTAAGTGGCTGAGGAATGATGTGACTGTGATCGGGTCAGTTAATGAATCAGATACGCTGTTGTACAAGGGGGCTGCTCATGATGATGTTCGGGCAGGAACAGAAAATTGAGAAGACTAGAGCTCTCTGTTGACTAATTGATCCTTGATTGTTGTCGACTTAATAGCTTCATTTCTACAGAGCCATCTTTCTTTTTATTGTGCATGTTTCTAGGATTTTCCTAAACGTACCTGATAGGTAGGTCTGTAACAGGACTACTGAAAACGCGTTCCACACACCCACTATTATGTGTAGATACATACGCCTGGCAGTCCCTATACCACCCTTTAATCACCTCAAAATTATATCCCCCGATTAGCTATTTACACACTAGGGAAAAAAAGTCTTTGGCTATCCGCTTCATTTATGCCATTTAGTTTGTACAAACGTAAGCAGTCGCCTTTCACACACTTAGCTGTAAAAGCCATAGATGGCTGAATCTTTGCTCATATGAATATCCCTCCAGTCTCGGCGTCATTCTGGTAAATCACCGTTGTTCTGCTTCAAAACATTTGTAGTGAAAGAGATTCGTCATCACCTCTGAAGCGATGTACTCTGATACAAGCCCAGTTCCCCTACAGGAAACATCCTCTCTCCATCTACCCAATCCAGGCCATTCAATTGTTCATGGTTCTGCAGCTCATTCTTCAACAGTACGTGAACCATTTAGCTGAGAGTCTCTCGCTAATTTTGTACCTTCTTCGCATCCTTGAGTCAGGTCTGTAGTTTTGGGCAAAATAATGTCCTACTGCATGTAAGTCGATGTGGAATATTTTATGTGCGAGTAGGACGGAAAATGATCCAGATCCACTGATATATCAGTTGGGAGTCCGTGCCTAAGGAATGGTGCAAGGGTCTGTCGGTGTCAGATAAATGGCTCGCATATCGCACAGCTACTCCGTGGGGTGAAAAGGTGTGAATCGGTCCACTGTGTGTACCGAGAGAGAAGCTGTTTAGTGTTCCGGAGAACTCTCCGGTTCGGTCATCATGAGAGGGAAGGAGATTAGTAGAATTGTTGAGCTTGAAGTTGACCTCCAATGTGTCAATGTGCCCTGAGGAAAATTGGGCTGGAATCCAGACGCTGCCGCTGAGCATCTTATGTAGGGAACAGGAGGAGGTAGGCAGTGATAAGGGAAGAAATGGTCACAGTAAACTGGATGACGTACGGACTCTAATTCTAGATTTTTTTTTCCCATATCCAGGAATAGGAACTCAGAGGCGTCACCCCACTTGCCGGAAATGTAAGTGGCTGAGTAATTTTCTGACTGTGATCGGGTCAGTTAATGAATGAGAGACGCTGCAGTTTCAGGTGGCTGCTCATGCTGATGGTCGGCCATGAACAGAGAATTGAGACTAGACCTCAATGTTTACCCTTTGGTCCTTGATTCTTGTCGACTAAATACCTTCAGTTCTTCAGAGCCGACTTTTTTTATTGTCCATGTTTCTAGGATTTTCTTAAATGTACCTGACAGGTATGTCTCTAGCAGGACTCCTGACACCGCGTTCCCCACACCCACCATTATGTGTAAATCAATGTGCCTGGCAGTCCCTATACCTCCCTCTAATCACTTCAAAATTATATCCCCCGCTTAGCTATTTCCACACTGGGAAAAAAGGTTTTGGCTATCCGCTTGATCTATGCCGTTTAACATGTACAACTCTAAGCAGTCACCTTTCATCCACTTCGCTGTAAAAGGAAAAGTCATAGCTCGCTGAACCTTTCCTCATATGAATATGCCTCTAGTCTAGGCAGCATACTGGTAAATCTCAGTTCTTCTGCTTCGAAACTCTTCTAGACAAAGAGATTCTTCATCATGTCTGAGGCGATGCACTCTGCTCCAAGCCCAGTTGCCCCATAGGAAATGTCCTCTCTCCATCTAACCAATCCAGGCCGTTCAAAGGTTCATGTTCTGCAGCTCCATCTTCAAAACTAAGTCTATCATTGAGCTGAGATTCGCTCGCTAATTTTGTACTTTCTTCGCATCCTTGAGTCAGGTCTATAGTTTTGGGCAAAAGAATGTCCTACAGCATGTAAGTCGATGTGGAATATTTTATGTGCGAGCAGGACGGTAAATGAAACAGAGCAGCTGAAGTATCGGCTTGGGTGTCCGTGCTTACGGAATGCAGGGTATGCTCTGGCAGTGTCAGATAGAAGGCTCGCATACCAAACTGCTCTTCGGAAGGATGAAACTAGGTGAATGGGTGCATAGTGCACCCATTAGAGAGATTCTTCATCATCTCTGAGGCGATGCACTCTGCTCCAAGCCCAATTGCCCCATAGGTAATGTCCTCTCACCATCTACCCAATCCAGGATGTTCAATGATTCATGTTCTCCAGCTCCATCTTCAAAACTACGTCTATCATTGAGCTGAGATTCTCTCGCTAATTTTGTACTTTCTTCGCATCCTTGAGTCAGGTCTGTAGTTTTGGGCAAAAGAATGTCCTACAGCATGTAAGTCGATGTGGAATATTTTATGTGCGAGCAGTACGGCAAATGAAACAGAGCAGATGAATTATCGGCTGGGTGTCCATGCTTACGGAATACAGTGAATGCTCTGGCGGTGTCAGATACAAGGCTTGCATATCAAACTGCTCCTCGGAGGGGTGAAACTATGTGAATAGGAGTAGTGTGTGTCCAGAGATAGAAGCCTGTTCAGTCTTTCGGAGAACTCTCCTGTTCCGGCATCAATAAGGGAAGGAATTTAGTAGCATTGTTGAACTTGAAGTTGACTTCAAATGGGTCGATGTTCCCAAAGGGAAATTCGGCTGGTATCCCGGCCCTGCTGCTGAGCATCTTAGGAAGAGAACAGGCGGTGGGTGGCAGTGATAAGGGAAGAGATGGTCAATGTTAACTGGATGATGTACGGTTTTTAATTCTTGATTTTTTTTTCCTATATCCACCAATAGGGACTCTAAGGTGTCCCCTCACTTCCCGCAAATGTAAGTGGCTGAGGAATGTTCTGAGTATGATCGGGTCAGTTAATGAATCAGATACGCTGTAGTATAAGGGGGCTGCTCATGATGATGGTCGGCCAGGAAGAGAAAATGGATAAGTCTAGACCTCTCTGTTCACTAATTGATCCTTGATTGTAGTCAACTTAATACATTCATTTCTACAGAGCCGTCTTTCTTTGATTGTCCATGTCTCTAAGAATTTCTTCAATGTACCTAATAGGTATGTCTGTAACAGGACTCCTGACATCTCGTCCCACACACTCACCATTATGTGTAAATACATACGCCATGCAGTCCCTATACTTCTCTCTAATGACTTCAAAATTATATCCCACGATTAGCTATTTCAACTCTGGAAAAAAAAAAGTGCTTGATCATCTGCTTGATCTATGCCTTTTAACTTATACAACCCTAAGCAGTCACCTTTCATCCACTTCGCTGTAAAAGGAAAAGTCATAGCTCGCTGAACCTTTCCTCATATGAATATCCCTCCAGTCTAGGCAGCATACTGGTAAATCTCCGTTGTTCTGCTTCAAAACTCTTCTAGACAAAGAGATTCTTCATCATCTCTGAGGCGATGCACTCTACTCCAAGCCCAATTGCCCCATAGGAAATGTCCTCTCTCCATCTACCCAATCCAGGATGTTCAATGGTTCATGTTCTCCAGCTCAATCTTCAAAACTACGTCTATCATTGAGCTGAGGGTCACTGGTTAATTTTGTACCTTCTTCGCATCCTTGAGTCAGGTCTGTAGTTTTGGGCAAAAGAATGTCCTACAGCATGTTAGTCGATTTGGAATATTTTTGTGCGAGCAGGACGGTAAATGAACCAGAGCCGCTGAAGTATCGGTTGTGTGTCCGTTCCTAAGGCACGGTGGAAGGGTCTGGCAGTGTCAGATAAAAGGCTCGCACATAACACTGCTCCTCCGAGGGGTGAAACGGTGTGAAATGTTGCACTGTGTGTCCCGAGAGAGAAGCCTGTTCAGAGATCTGGAGAAATCTTCAGTTCCTGCATCAACAGAGTGAAGGAGTTTAGTAGAATTGTTGAACTTGAAGTTGACCTGCAATGGGTCAATTTGCTCAGAGGGAAGTTGTGCTGCAATCCCGACACAGCCGCTGAGCATTTGATGCAGGGATCAAATCTAATTCTTGATTTTTTATTTTCCATATCCACGAATAGGAACTCAAAGTCATCCGCTCGATTCCCGCCAAAGTAAGTGGCTGAGAAATGATGTGACTGTGATTTGGCTATCCGATTGATTTATCAGTTGGGAGTCCATGCCTAAGGAATGGTGCAAGGGTCTGTCGGTGTCAGATAAATGGCTCGCATATCGCACAGCTACTCCGTGGGGTGAAAAGGTGTGAATCGGTCCACTGTGTGTACCGAGAGAGAAGCTGTTTATTGTTCCGGAGAACTCTCCGGTTCGGTCATCATGAGAGGGAAGGAGATTAGTAGAATTGTTGAGCTTGAAGTTCACCGCCAATGGGTCAATGTGCCCTGAGGGAAATTGGGCTGAAATCCCGACGGTGCCGCTGAGCATCTTATGAAGGGAACAGGTGGTGGGAGGCAGTGATAAGGTGAGAAATGGTCACAGTAAACTGGATGACGTACCGACTCTAATTCTTGATTTTTTTCCCATATCCAGGAGTAGGAACTCAGAGGCGTCACCTCACTTCCCGCAAATGTAAGTGGCTGAGTATTTTTCTGACTCTGATCCGGTCAGTTAATGAATGAGAGACGCTGCAGTTTCAGGTGGATGCTCATGCTGATGGTCGGCCATGAACAGAAAATTGAGACTAGACCTCAATGTTTGCCCTTTGGTCCTTGATTCTTGTCGACTAAATACCTTCAGTTCTTCAGAGCCGACTTTTTTTATTGTCCATGTTTCTAGGATTTTCTTAAATGTACCTGACAGGTATGTCTCTAGCAGGACTCCTGACACCGCGTTCCCCACACCCACCATTATGTGTAAATCAATGTGCCTGGCAGTCCCTATACCTCCCTCTAATCACTTCAAAATTATATCCCCCGCTTAGCTATTTCTACACTGGGAAAAAAGGTTTTGGCTATCCGCTTAGCTATTTCTACACTGGGAAAAAAGGTTTTGGCTATCCGCTTGATCTATGCCGTTTAACTTGTACAACTCTAAGCAGTCACCATTCATCCACTTCGCTGTAAAAGGAAAAGTCATAGCTCGCTGAACCTTTCCTCATATGAATATCCCTCTAGTCTAGGCAACATACTGGTAAATCTCAGTTGTTCTGCTTCGAAACTCTTTTAGACAAAGAGATTCTTCGTCATCTCTGAGGCGATGCACTCTGCTCCAAACCCAATTGTCGCATACCATATATAACCATATAACAATCACAGCACAGATACAGGCCATTCCGGCCCTCCTAGTCCATGCCGAACTCTTAATCTCACCTAGTCCTAACTACCCGCACTCAGCCCATAACCTTCCACTCCTTTCCTGTCCATAGGAAATTTCCTCTCTCCATCTACCCAATCCAGGATGTTCAATGGTTCATGTTCTCCAGCTCCATCTTCAAAACTACGTCTATCATTGAGCTGAGATTCTCTCACTAATTTTGGACTTTCTTCGCATCCTTGAGTCAGGTCTGTAGTTTTGGGCAAAAGAATGTCCTACAGCATGTAAGTCGATGTGGAATATTTTTGTGCGAGCAGGACGGTAAATGAACCAGAGCCGCTGCAGTATCCGTTGGGCGTACACGCCGACGGAATAGTGGGACTCTGTGACAGTGACGGATAGAAGGCTCACTTATCACACTGCTCCTCCGAGGAGTGAAACGGTCTGAATGGTTGCACTGTGTGTCCCGAGAGAGAAGCTTGGTCAGTGTTCCAGAGAACACTCCGGTTCCGGCATCAATGGAGGGAAGGAATTTGGTGGAATTGTTGAACTTGAGGTTGACTTCTAACGGGTCAATGTGCCCAGAGGGAAGGTGGTCTGGTATCTCAGCGCTTCCGCTGTGCATCTTTAGAAGGGATCAGGCATTCGGCGGCAGCGATAATTGAAGAGATGGTAACAGTTAACTGGATTATGTGTGGTCTCTAATCCTGTAGTTTCTTTTCCCACAACCCCGAGTAGGAAGTCAATGGCGTCATATCATTTCCTGCAAATGTAAGTGGTTGAGAAATGCTGTGACTGTGATCGGGTCTGTTAATGAATCAGAGATGGTGCAGTATCAGTTGGGTGCTCATGCTGACGGTCGGCCAGTAACAGAAAATATAGAACACAAGATATTTATGTTCGCCCTTTGGTCCTTGATTGTTGTTGACAGAAAACCTTCATTTCTACAGAGCCATGTTCTTCGATGATCTATGTGTCTAAGAGTATCTTAAATGTTCCCGATAGGTATGACTCTAACAGGACTCCTGACACCATGTACAACACACCCAGCATCATGTGTGAATACGTACGCCTGGCAGCCCAAATTCCTCCCCCTAATCACTTCAAAATTGTATCCCCTGATTAGCTAATTCCACACTGGGAAATAAAGTCTTTGGCTATCCCCTTGATCTATGCCGTTTAACTTGTACAACCCTATGCAGTCGCCTTTCATCCACTTCGCTGTTAAAAAAAAAGGTATAGCTCGCTAAACCTATCCTCGTATGAATACCCTCTAGTCTCTGCAGCAGATTGGTAAATCTCCGTTGTTCTGCTTCGAAAGCCCTCACATACTTTCTGTAATGAGGGGAACGGAATTGAAATTAATTGAGCGGTAACATTACCTTGCGGCTTTTACTGACTCCCTCGACGATTGAGGCCAACACCTCATACACTTTCTTAACAGCCTTTTCAACATGCGCGTCAACTTTGTGGAATTTTTGGATGTGAACCTAATCATTACTCTGTTCTTCCACACTGATGATTAGCCCATCATGAACCCTGCAGTTTGCATTCAAATTCGACTTTGCAAAGTGCATCACTTCACACTTTTCCACATTGAGCTCAGCTTTGCCAATTCTCATTCTGCATTCCTCATTGCCTTGTTGTAACCTACAATGCATCCACACTCTCCGGAAATGGACCAGCCCAATTACCCGCTTCCCGAACCGATCTCTGTGGAACACCACTGGTCACCAAACTCCAAGTGAAATATCCTCCACATGCTGCCACTCTGTTTTCTGTGGGTAATTTATTGTTATGTACAGCAGCCAGGTTTCCCGGCCGCCCATAACTGTGAACGTTTTGCTAAAATCTTCATCAGTGTGCTCTGTCTAATAATTAAGAATTTGTTTCCATTCCTGAGACATGTCCCGCCCCTCTCACAGCCATGCTGACTATCCCTGATCAGACTATCGTTCTCCAACTGTGCGGAAATACTGTCGACAAATATCCTCCTACAGTTTGACCGCACGAATGATGGGCCTACTGGTCTGTAATACCCAGCATTTTCCCTGTTCCTTTCCTTCATTAAACGAATAACAGTTGGCAATGTCCAATCCTCTGATATTACTGCAGTAGCCAAATGACACAGAAAGGTCATCACCGAACGCGCAGCAGTATCTTCCGTCCCTTCCGGTAGAAAAATGGGGTACATCCCCTCTGGCACCAGGAACTGATGTATCGTGATGTTCTCGAAAATTTCAGCTCATCCTCTTTCTTAACATCGATATGTTCAAACATATGAGCCTGCTCTACGTCATGCTCACATTTGAAACATTCCGTTTCAATTGTGAACACTGAAAGAAAATCCGTCTGATTTTCACATAGGTGTAAAAGGCCTTTGGGTTTAGAAGTTCCTGCCTGACTACTTTGTAGTTCATTAGAAACATGTCTCTTCCCTGATCCCTAAATCTTCAGTCTGCTTCTTCCTCCCTCTTGTCTATCTTTAGTCAACCGTGACACCTTCACTCTATCATTGCCGACCCCGTCTCACTGGGACGAACCTATCCAGAAGAACTTGCTAGAACTTCCTAATAAAAAAAGTTCCACGTTTCAGTTGTGCATTACCCTGTGTCTATCTTTTCCCAATTTACGTTTCCAACTTCTTGACTAATAGCGTGTTAATTCGCTCTCCTGCCAATCAACTGATTTATAATACTGTCTCTTCCTATCCTCATTCAATGCCAGGGTAAAGAATAGGAGTTGTGGTCACTGTCTGTGGTAGGAGTTCTGGAAATATCGCATCGGGAAATATGGCAGGTGACCTGGTTCACTGGTCTAATATGGCGTTTCCTTCAGTTGTACCTCCATTAATGAGTCAGAAATCATTTGTGGGTTCATTGAACATATTCTTCCAATCTAAACCATTTTCTCTAAGGAGGTTCCAGTCAATATAAGGGAAGCTAATGTCACAAGAATAAACGGCGTTAAGATTACACACTTACAAAATCTGTCTCCTGAAATGTTCTTCGGTCTCCATTTGGCTATGTGAGTGGTGAGTCTACATAATACTTCCAGTAGCATAGCTACTCTTCCTGTTTCTGACTTCCATCCACATTGACTCACTGAATGATCTGAGCACGACTCCTGCATTTGTGCTGCTGTGAGATTATCCGACTCTTGCACGTTTCCCCCAGAGTGTTTGAACCATAGAGACACTGGAGCATCCAGAAGCGATTCCGGCCCTTGTGACAACAAAGTATCTGTAATGGCCATAACTCTGTAGTTCCATGTACTCTGTTCTCTAAATATATCACCCCTGTTCCCAATAATTCTCTCATTAGAATAGGCGCAGTACAATCCCACCTACTGTCTGTAGGTTCACTGCCGCTCCTTCCTCACAATGTCCCTATACGCAACTGCTCTATTCTCTGACATATCCCTTTTGATTAAATTCCTCTCCTGAAATAAGTTTCCGTTCCCCACCACCTCTGTCAAACCTGTCTGTAAGTTTTCCCTCCAGTTCAGGAGGCAAAGCAGTTACAGAAACATGTTTTGGGATCCAGGATGTACCTTTATTTGGAAAGGATGGAGTGATTAGCCACAGCCAGGATGTCTTTGTAGAAGGAAAATCACGTTTCATAAATCTGATCAGGTGTATTGAACAGGGAAAGAAGAGGTCTGACATAGTCCCAAATTGTAAGATAGCTGAAGGGTGAGAACATGTGGACCCATGGTGAGCTGAACAATTGCATACACAAGAACATAAGAAACAGGAGCAGGAATAGGCCATCCGGCTCATCTAGACTGACCCACCATACAAATAAGATCATGCCTTATCTGTCCGCAAACTCAGCTCCATCTACCTGGCTTTTCCCCATAACCCTTAATTCCCTTACTATGTAAAAACTATTTAACTGTATCTTAAATATATTTAGTGAAGAATCCTCAACTGCTTCCCTGGGCAGAATTCCACAGAATCACCACTCTACAGGAAAAACAGTTTCTCCACATCTCCGTCCTAAATGTTCTCATCTGAATCTTGAGTCAAGTTCTAGTATCACCTACCAATACAAACAACTTTTCCACTTCTATGTTCTATTTCGATCCCTTTCAAAAGTTTGGATGTTTCTATTAGACCCCCCTCCATTCTTCCGAATTCCAGAGAGTATAGTCCCAGGCGACATAATCTCTCCTCATAGATTAACTATTTCATGCTTGGAATCAAGCTGGTGAAACTCCTCCGCGCTGCCTCCAAAGCCAGTATATCCTTCCTCAAGTATGGAGACCAGAACTGCACACCGTACTCCAGGTGCGGCCTCACCAGTTCCCTGTAGAGTTGCAGCATGATCTCCCTGCTGTTGAATTCAATCTCTCTAGCAATGAAGGCCAGCATTCCGTTTGCCTTCTTGTGAACCTTTTGTATCTGCAAGCCAACTTTTTGCGATTCATGAACAAGCGCTCCTAAATCCCTCTGCACAACAGCATGCTGCAATCTTTCACCATTTAAATTACGCTTTTAAATATAATACGCTTTTCCACTCAGTTTAGTGTCATCAGCAAATGTTGCTACACCGATCCAGCGGCACCCCACTCTGCACTGACTGTCAACAGGAGAGACACCCATTTATACCCACCTCTCTGCCTTCTATTGGTTAACCAATCCACTATTCATGCCAGTACGCTCCCTCCGACTCCATGCATCTGTATCCTATTTGTAAGTTTCTTGTGCGGCACCTTATCAAACATCTTCTGGAAAACCATGTATACCACATCCACCTGTTCCCCTCTATCCACTGCACTCATTATGTCCTCCGAGAACTCTAGTAAGTTTGCCAAACAGGACCTGCGCTTTCTGAATTCATGCTGCGTCTGTCTAATGGAACCACTTCTCTCTGAAAAGGGAGGCTGACAAGAGTCAGAGGGAGATGGTAGAGAGATGCCAGACAGGAGACCTGTAGACAGATTTATCAGTAAGTTTGCAGTTGACACCGAAATTGCTGCTGTGGTCGATAGTGGAGAAGATTGTCTGAGGTTACATTGGGAAATGAGTCAACTGGGGAAGTGGGTCAAAGAATAACTCAAGCAAGTAGAGTGTAGTATACTTGGAGAGTTAAACCGAGAGAGAACTTACACATATAATGGATACATTTGGATAAAGGTAGATGGATCGGTGGGATTGGAGACACAGACAGAGTGATGGTGAAGAAGATGTCTGACCCGTCGGCCTGCAGCAGTAAAATCACTGGCACCCAGAGTTGGGATGTCAGCTTACAACTGTTCATGTTGGTTAGACCTCACCTGCAGGATTGTGTACATTTGTGGTCACGACAAAAGTGAAGGGATGTGATTTTGCTTGCGAGGAGGGATAAAAGGATCCCATGGGATTCGGAAGTCACGCTACAGACAAGGTAATTTCTAGAGTTGAACGCAGGTTCACCACACTCACCATTTGAAACTCTGCCGATTTTTTTTCGGGGGGTTGGTGGCTGGTTTACTGATGATTAGAACAATCCCTTCAGTAAAGGGACTGCTCTTCCCCTCTCAGGAACATTATCCTCAACTCCCTGTTATATATTTCAGTGATGAGATATGGTTCGTTTCCACCGGCGGATTCGACTGCCCGGCCCCGTGAGGCCAACGAGGACGCTTTGGATCCTCCGCTTGCTTCCTGTTAAACGCCGCTTTCTACATGCTCTCCACTGTTAATTCACTCCCAACACCGCCACTCAGTAATCTCAGCACTGGCCTGTTCACCCGTGGGGTAATGCCAGACATCGAATACCCGTGACCAACCCGTGTGGGATCATCACCTACTCTCACAGAGGCCGCAGAGTGGCTGTATTGGGAGCCCAGTTCTGGGACGTTAGCAACCGTGGTCCTTCGGCTGACACACGACTATCGGACCGTTGTGAAGCGCTGTGGCCCAGAAATGATATTACCTTGTCAGCCAGACAGATGTGACGTTTCCTAGGATCTCTTTCATTCCCGGTGTTACAGTACGATAGGGAACACGTTCAAAACCGCGAGGAATCTCAGACTGACGTTTGGGGTTTGAGGGGATGTCTGTGTCTTTTCTGCGAGTGCACGGCTGAAAGTAAAGAGAGACGGGCCACTTCCGTCGGATCGCACGGGTTCTCGGCATCGTAGCGGTGTACATACTGGGCAGAACAGCCGGCGGATGTTTGATAAGATCCACTTCCTGTGTTGATGTAACTGTAAACACTCTCGTGTACTCTGATGGTAGCAGGGGTTCTAATATTTCTTTTGCCACGGCATGTGGCGGCTCCTTCTCGGAGCTCACTACTGACCACACTGCCTTTCTGACATCTGTCCCGCGGTGGGATAACCATTTCCCAACTTAACTGCATGAATCAATAAAGCCAACGCTGTTTGCATTAACATGGTCTGCATCTCTTGTCAAACGCTCGCTGCTGTCAAATCCGACTGTTCATTGGGAAGGTACATTCAGCCCCACCGGGAATAACTAGCTCCTAGGGCAGTGAAAACAGCATGCTGACACACCCACATTAACAGCTCACCCTTCTTCCCTCCCGACGCTGAGCCACTCTGTGGAAAACTGTCAGCTGATAGTGACGCCGCCTGGGGTGCGGGGAGGGTCATGAGGAACCGGAGCGGTACACCGTCAGGGAAAATGCGAGCAGTCACTTTACTAACGTGGGCCAACAGCCCAAATGGTCTCTCCCACCATATTGGCATCACCTGCCCTGAGGGTAGACAGCTCTAAATTGATGGCTTTGGTAGACACAGCGCAGGAGGATAACCTGTCCGTGGGGTAATGCCAGACTTACCAGCTATCACCGGACAGACGCCATACCCACAACATCCCCCCTCTTAACCACCTCCATCCCTTCGCACGGCTTTCAATCTACTCGGGGCGAGGCACCGAACACATAACGATATCACGCAAAAAGACAGTGACACCTAGAATGGAAGATGTAAGAATCAGGGACTAGGGACATTAAGAATTAGCGTGTGGAGAGGGAACATTAGATGAGGGCCCAGAGGAGGCGTGGTGTGGATGCCAGTGGAGCTGATGTTGGGGTCGGAGGGGTGGTAAATGAGTGTTTAGGAAGAGAAAGAATTGGGGTGAAGAGAGGGTGAAGGGCTTGGAAACGTAATCAATAACAGATCTGTGAAGGAAGTTGTGGCTGGGCGTGATATGGGAGGGGGGGGGAGGTGGATGAGTTCGGAGAGTCTGATTACCGAGGGTCCCGGGAGGGACCGTCGTGTGTTTGACGGTGGGGATGTCAGAATCAGGTTTAATATCACTGGCACATATCTAGAAATTTGTTGTCTTATGGCATTGACACAGTAAAATACAAATTTATAAAACTATAAATTACAATTAGAAATATATATTAATATTAAATAACTATTTTCAATTGTTATGAACTGTAACATGTTAGAAATGAACCAGGAGCAATAGACTGCACGTGGCGTCTGGTTATGATGTTAAAACCACTATCTTTATTAGCAACTACTTATAATATAGTAACTTAAACCAAGATCAACAAAAATTAACTGTGTCATCTGTATATATGTGAGTAAATATAACTTCCAAACTATACTGAGCTTGGGGGGGGGGGTGGAGGGGATGAACAAGGCTTAGAGTCTTGAGATGTAAAATAGGGAAAGTTCAGTTCTTCCACGGAATAAATGATGGGAGAGAGAGATTTGTAATCCAGGGTAAATGTAGAGAGAAGGCAATTACGTCGAATTCCAGAGGTTCCACGATGGTAAGACGATCGGTCTCTCACTATTCCTCCAGCCTCTGACTATTTCAATACACCCTGTCCTCGTTATATACGGGGATACGTTCCTCGCAGTCGACGCATAATGTGAATAATTGTTTAAATGGGGGAAATAGGGATGCGCTCCAGTGGGTTTCCTAAATGTGTTTTATCTGTAATTTCTTCACATTTTCATACCAATACGATACAAAAGCAGTACCATAAGGAACATTCGCATTATATTTCATCAATTTAATTCAATGCAATAAATCATAGAAAGTTAACATACTAGGATGTACAGTACTCACCAACAGTGGCAGGTGTGTTTGGTCCGGGAGATGAGCGGTTGTTATAGTGACGGGCACCTTTACGTGGATAAGGTGCATGGATGGTTGTGGTCGTCAGGATCATATCAAACATAGCAAGGCGTGAAGAAAGACTCACAGAACTCTTAGAACTACCGACACCGGTTTGAAGAAAGTGGTGAGGTTTGTTTGCTTGGCAGAATTATGTTTTTCAGCATAAATTTGCTTGTAAGGGAAAAGGGTTGACGGTAGAGAACGACTAAAATGCTGACTCCGTTCTAAACTTGGGTCCGCGTCCATCGCCATTTTTGCCAAGTGTTCCGACTTCCACCATTGCCTCACCGTTGATAAACTCCCAGATTTTCAAAATCGTCCGTTCGCCATTAAAAATATATTCCTCGAATGTGGATCACACCTTGGTCGAGTGGCTGAATCAGCGATGTTGTTTTAGGCGGCAGGAAACGCACTATTATGTTCGGATGAATGCTGTCCAATGTTTAGGATGGGCTGGCGCATTGTCAAGCAACAAAAAAACTTTAAAGGCAAGATGCTGTTCCCAGAGTAGCGTCACAAAGCTGTGTTACCTTCACCTGATGCCACACTGTTTATAATTTCCAACTTTTTTTCAAATGTTAAAGCGGTTTTCTGCTGCTCGGCTGATGGCCCAGGACATGACATCGGACGCTTAGGAGGAATAGTTAAATATTTTAAGCAAAAAATCACTGCACCTTAGGTAAAAACAACAGAATTTTAAGATTGCCAGATCGCACATCTATACCTTGCCAAAACCAATGCGAGACTGGCGGGAGTGTGTTGTGATGGAAATAACTGGTTCTTTGAGTCTCAACAGTAGAGGCCTGGACACACGCAGTTTTAATAATAAGGAATTTATTTACAAGGGGAAGTCGGGTCAACAGAAGCAAGTACAATACACAGAAAGCGGTGTGGGGGACAGGGTACAGTTACACATACGAAGAACAAGGGAAAAGCACTACAACACCTATCCCCCTTGACCTTGGATAGCTGCGGCTCCCTTACCAGGACAAACGATAGACCTTCCCAAACATAAATCAATGCACTTACCTTCAATGAAGTGGTCTGTAAGAGAGACAGAGCCAGGCACATGTCTCACCTTTTATAGCATGGGGCTGGGCGCGATAATCCAATTAAGGTTACCAATAATTTAGGTGTGCATTGATTAGTTGGGAGGGACCAAATGTTGACTGGCATGTGGTGCGTCCTCCGACCAGCAGGTGGCAGTGCGTTTTTCAAGTGGCCGATATCTCTGGATACAGAGTGAGACTGTGAGGAGCGCGCACCTGACTTGTATTGGCGGGAAAACAGTGCTCCTCGCATAACAGTGAGTTTTTGACGCATATAAAGAGACATTGGTAGAAATAGGTCCCTCGCTTAACTTCGAATTCGTATAGTCTGAATACGCATATAACGGGATGGGGCGTTTTTTTTTTCTCTTCTCCCTCTCTCTCTCTCTCTCTCGCAATCATTTGGGCTCATTTTCTATTCAGAAATTTGATGGCAGAGGGTAAGAAACTGTTTCTGAAACGTTGAATGTGGGGTTTCAGGCTCCGTTAACTCCCCCTTCACGGTAGCAATGAGAGGAGGGCAGGTCCTGGGTGATGCGGATACTTAGTGAACGACACCGTATTTCTGATCATCGCCTGTCAAAAATGCCTTTGGAGCTGGAGAGGACAGTGGCCATCAGCAATTTGGCTGAGACTGCTTTTCTGATCCTGTGCAGTGACCCCCTGAGTAAGGGGTGGAGGGTCGGAGGTTTGCTCACTCAGAGTTCAGAGGAGTAGCAGTCCTGGGAGATTGACTGTCCGCCCGTCCCGTTAACACAGTGAGGGACGCGAAGCAAACTCGCTGCCTTCGAACTGCAATGCACGGATGCACCGTCCCTGACGGCTGTTTCGGTACCTTTACCTCCTACCAGTCATTAAACTCTTCATTTATTTTATTAGTTTTTTTCATTAAATCCCGGGTCTCGTCACAACCACAACATGTTCGATAATGAAACCCATACCACAGTGTAAATTTCCATTGGTCAATTGACCGACAAAGCCGTAGCTTCCTGTGACATGTAGGAAAAGGAAATGCTAGCGGAAATACTGCCGTCTCGAGGCGAACGGGCGGAATTCGCGCCGAGCACTCCTGAGAACAGATCGGGCCTGGTTCGTGCTCGGATTGCGTGGGCAGCACGGCAAAGAGATTTATCTGATTGCACTCTACATCGGCACGCCCTTCAACACGCTATGAGCAGACAACATCCACGTGCACAGAGATCCTAACTTCAACTTTCGAGTTTAATTGTCTCCAGTGAGTTGGTATCAAGATTCTGATATGTTTACCTGAACAGGGAATGGCTCAACAAGGTCCTGTTACCATCGAAAGAAAGTCTAAAGTTGACTTGCATGACATAGTTAGGAAGGCGTCTTTCTGTTTCATTTCCCGGAGTGTTCATGAGGATGTAACAAAGAATTTTAATAAACGCAGCATGGTAGAAACCATCAATAGACACTTTAGTAAGGCATTGAGTCAATGTCCGATAGTTAATGCAGACGATCAAATGACAAGGGACATGACGATTAAACCACAGGATATCGGAGCAGAATTGTGCCCCTCGGTCCATCGTGATCTTCCAATTTCCCATCACGGGTAATCTGATCCTCAACCCCAACCTCCTTCTCTTTCCCAAAAACCGTTAGTCCCCTGACCAATTGAAAACCTGTGAACCTTTTTTTCTGAAAAACACCCAATGACTCGGACTACACACATTCATGGCAGCAAATTTGAGTCGTGAAATGAATGCCAGCATTGCATTTGTCTTCGCCAGCACCGAATTAACCTGAAAGTTGGCCTTCAGGAAATCCAGAGCAAGACTCATGAGTCCGTATGCAGCTCTGATTTCACAATGTTCTGCCCATAGAAACTTTTTTTTAAATTTCTGTGCATTAATCATTAGTTTCGCGACACACTTCCATACACTGGATTTCACCTGTCACTTCTTTGTCCATTCTGTCAACTGACCCGCTGCCGGCGACACTACTTGACTCTGCAGGTATATCGTTCATCTGAAGCTCTTCTACCAGTAGCTACCTGACTTATCTCAGCATCATTATATGGTGATGGAATATTTACTGTATCTCGGTCTTGCAATACATTACTTTTGGAAAAAGAGGGAACAAAGATCTCTGCCAAGGGCACAACAATATCTGCTCGTTTCCTATAATGTCATTTGATATAGATGGTCAGGATCGGAGGACATTCATGAAACACTCCAACATTTTGTCCTTTTCTAATTGATGTGCTCTTAGATAGCACAGACCCCTCCAGTGAATACACAAACTATGTCCTTTTCACGAGTTAATGTAGATTTATTACTTTACCTAGATGCTGTCTGGCCTACTGAGATCCTCCAACGTGTTCTGTGTGTTGCTTTGAATTTCGAGCATCTCCAGATTTTCTCGTGTTTCTAAATGTAGCTCTGGATTTAACATTACGCTCATTTACTGTGGTTCTACACATTATCACCGTTGACGTTATTGGTGTCTAGTCCACAACCAAGCCTGGAATTGCCTATTTACACCAATATTGTGTAAATGTCCTTGGCATATTCATATAGGTAGGACACCTATACTGCATTTGTCATTGTAGAGCAGAGAACGAGTTTGTAAACTTGGTGGGTGGGAAGGAAGTTGAGAATAGCGAGGACGGAGTTTCCTGACATGGTGTGGGACAGGAGGTAGGAAAGGTGTGTCAGGACGAGGGAGGGGACTGGCGCGGCGGCACAAACAGCTCTAAGTTACCGTGTGATATCATTGATTCCAATTAAATTGTTTATTGGTCATAACAAAATTTCTCTCTGGTGCTCCCTGCTCTCTCCCCTCTATTCCCAACAATGATACCCCTCTCATCGCCAGTCTACAATAGAGACCAATACCAGAATCAAGTTTATCGGCGCTCACATATATGACGAAATCATTTTTTTTAAGACATGCAAGATAGTCACACAGTACGGTAAAGCGAGCCCTCTCGGTTTCTCTTTTCTCTTTTCCAGTTGGGATGTTTCATAGATGCCTCAGCACTGCTAATGTACTCCACAAGGAACTGTTTGGACTCAGCGAAATCTCTCCGAACGGATCCCGTCATTTTTCCTGACGATGCCCTTCGTGATCAATGCCGAAAGGCCTAATTTGGCCAGCCGGGCTTATCAATCTAACGAACATTCTGCCACCGACGACTTCTAAAAAAAGGTTCACAGTTGTGCGCTGCCCGTTGGCAACATAATATTGCAAGGTTCTCTCTGCTGTAATCTTAGAGGATCTCTCCAGAGTCCAGCACGTAAGGGCTATTATGAAGAATGCATGACAGCACCTCTACTTCCTTAGAAGATTACGAAGATTTGGCATGTCATCAAAAACATTGAAAATTTTCTGTGAAGTTGTGGTGGAGAGTCTATTGTCGGGTTGCTTCATGACCCAGGAAGGAATCACCAATCCTCTTCTACAGCAAACCTACAAAAAATAGCGGATGTGACGCAATTGTTTGAAATGAATAGGAACAGAGGGATAATATAGTCCAAATCAGAATCAGATCTACAATCACCAGCATGTGTTGTGGAATTTGTTAACCTAACAGCAGAAGTTCAATGCAGTGCATAATGTAGATGATAAATAATTAAATAAGTACATAATTAACTAAATTACAGAATATGAGTGTTACAAGAATCACCCCTCGTAATAACGATCAGTGAGGCACAGAGTATCTGCATTTACCGACAAGTAACTTGTATTATTTCTACTATAAAGCATGTGGGTTCACATTCATATCTACGTGCATGCTCCCTACTAGAACCCCTGACACTTAATGAACAGACAATGAAGAGAAAGGTATTACCCGTGAAAGGAGTCTATGCTGAATATTTCTGAGTTCAGTTATTAGCAGCAAACACTGACTATGTAATCATAAACCAAGATGTTATTTTGAGTCACCAGAGAAGAACAGCACAGAAATTGGCCCTTTGGCCGTTCTAGTCGATGCCGCACTGTTCGTTTTTTTCTGCTTAGCACCATGTACCTGCACAGTGACTCCTCATAAACCTCCCATTCTGTACTTATCGAAATTTCTGTTAAATGTCGAAATCCAGCCACTCGTCTCCATCTGAGGTTCTACCAACAATAGTTGTATCATCAACAAATTTATCGATGAAATTTGAACAACGCTTAGCCACATACTCATGGGTATAAAGAGAGAAAACCAGTGGTCTAAGCACACCTTGAATTTCACCAGCGTTATTCGTCAGCGGGAAGGAGATATTATCACCAATCCGCACAGATCATAGCCTTCCGGTTAGGAAGTCCAGAATCTAATTGCAGAGTGAGATACAGAGGCCCAGGTTCTGTAACTTCTCAATCAGAATTTAGGGAATGGTGGTGTTAACTGCTAAGTCGATGAACAGCATCCTGATTTGTTGTTTGTGTTGTCCAGGTTGTCTAAAGCCGTGTGAAAAACCATTGAGATTGCTTCTGTCGTTGACCTATTGTGGCGATAACAGTGGGTCCAGGTCCTTGCTGAGGCAAGAGTTCAGTCTAATCATGACCAACCTCTCAAAACATTCCTTCACTACAGATATGAGTGCTACCGGGCGATAGTCATCAATGCATCTCCTATTATTCTTCTTAGGCACTGGTACTGGAATTTCCGTCCGTAGCAGTGAGAAGTTGAAAATGTCATTGAATACTACCTCCAGTTGGTTGTCACACGTTTTCAGAGCATTACCAATTATTTCCTCGGGGTCACAGGCCTTGCAGAATTCACCCTCTTTATAGACAGCCTAACATTGGTCTCCGTGACAGAGATCACAGGGTCGCCTGGTGCAGCAAGAATCTTCACAACTGCAGTGATCCATAGATCACAGCAGGTGTTCTCTCAAACTGATAGGGTGGAAAGACTTCAATTATCCTGATATACTGTGTAAACTGAGACCTTCATAGTGCAATTAGGGTGGAGCTTATTAGGTGCATCAAAGGAAGTCGCTTAAATCAGCATGTAGATGGTTCAACACGAGGGGAGCTGTACTGGACCTGTCGTTGCCTTTAATGTGTCGGCAGTTAGGGAAGAGAGAACACAACTCGTTAAGTTTTAAAATAGCTATAGATAAGAATGAGCACGGATTTTGCGGGAGAGTATTAAACTGAAGCAGTGCAAATTACAAGATCACCGGGCAGAATCTACGGAGAGTTAACTTGGAACAGCTATTTTTGCAAAGACCACATCCAGCGTATGGAGGATATTAAAGACCAACTTCACACATACTGGATGAGGATGTTCCAGTCAGAGGGAAGGACATGGATTACAAGGATATTGAACCTTCCAGCTTGAGAGAGGTCATGAACTTAGTCAACAAGAAGTAAGAAAAGTATGTAAAGCTTAGGAAGCTCGACTCAAACAGAGCCCTGGAGGATTACTGAAAATGCTGACAAAGAACTCAAGAAGGAAATTCGAAAAGACAGGCGAAGCCACGAAAATTCTTTGGCAGTAGGATTAAAGGGAATCCCAAAGGCACTCTGTATATACGTCAAAAGCTGGAGGATAACTAGGGATAAAGGCAGGAGGCGGCATTTGCTTGGATGCGAAGGATGTGGCTGAGTTCCTTGATGAATAACTTACATCAGTATTTGCCAATGAGAAGGACGTGGAGGAGCGGAGGCGGGGCAGGTGTGGGTCACTGCCCAGATTATTAATATGCCCGGGAATTTGGAAATAAAGGAGAAAATAGTGGACTCTTAATTAGAATTAAACTGTTTAATTCCCCACGGCCTGATGAGATATACCTCAGGTTATTGAGAGGTAAGTGAAGAAATTGCTGTGGCCTTGATCAATATCATTGTGTCTCCCCAGTCACAAGCAGGGTCCTGGAAGACTGGCGAGGAGCTAATGCTGATTCATCTTTCAAGAAGGAGACCAGGGATAAACTTGGAAATTATAGACAGCTGAGTCTCACGTCAGTGGTAGGGAATTCACTGTAGATAATTCTTATGATTCTTACATGATTCATGAATATTTGGAAACTCATAGCCTGATTGGTTCTGTGCAGGACATATCATGTGTTACAAACTTAAATGCGTTTTCCGAAGAACTGGTGAGGGCGATTGGTGACGGCAGAATTGTGGATGTGACCTGCATGAATTTTTTTGAGGCGATTGACGAGTTTCCTCGTGGGAGGCTCTTGCAGAAGATTACTCCATTCAGATTCAGAACAGACTCGCCCATAGAAGAAGTGGTTGGTAGTACAAAGTTGTTATAGGAGCGGGAGGTCTGTGATTACACAAGGAACTTGTAAGAAACGCTCAGATGAGCACATGAATGTGTAGAGAATGAAGGGGCATTATGTAGGTATAATGGGTTAGTTTTATTTGGCCAGTTGGTTACTAATTTATTCAGTTCAGGACAATATTTTGTGCCGAGGTGCCTGTTCCTGTGTTGTACTGTTCTCTTTTCTATGTCTCTGTTCTAGAACATTATAAGTCTACAATGATTCAATGTGATTTTCAGTTCAGTGTGCTGTTTTACCCTATCAAGCTCCAGAACCTCTTTCAACATTTTTCGAATTTTGCCAACCCATTCCTCATTTCCTCAAAGGATTCTTTCAAGCGGGGGTGTGCTGCCTTTATGGCAGTTATTTAGTTATATTTTCGCTTAGTAATTCGTGTGTTAGCATTTTTTAGTTAAAGATAGGATTGTTTAAGTAAGTTCGTTGTCTGTAATATATCGCGGCTGCGATGACGTCACATCCGGTTTCACAGCGTCTTGTGGGAAAATACCGGTTTGAAAAAGACAGGAAGGTGGGGGGGCAGACACGTGCCAGTCCAGCGCAAGCAGAGTTTTTTCTCTACGCACCAGAAACATAGTGAAAGCAACGCTGTAAGTCATGAGATAATCGATATGTTGAATTAAAATGTTAACTCTGATTCCGTTAAAAGTAACGACGGTCGATAAGGTTTATGTTTTCGTTAGTTAAAGAGTCGGGATAGTTTGTGTTGAAGTGTATTTAAAGCAGTCAATGGCGTAGATAGATTCTAACTATGCTGCACTTTAATGTAATGTAGTAGTTGTAGTTTTACCTTTGCAAGTATTCACGATGTAAATGTGATATCTAGAAGGAAACAAACACTGTACCAATCTTGTATTGTTTTATCAACAGTTTTCACCATACGTTAATGTGGAAGAGTGAACAGTAAACGGTTAATCTTACTGTGATTCTGTCTTCATTGACAACGGTTTACCTCGACGTTTAACTCGGGTTCTGTTACTCCCGAGCGAGAACGTTACAGGGGGCGTCACGTGATGACGTAGGGTCGAGACGTTGGGAATCCAGCTCCCTCGTAAAATGTAATGAAATAGGGTTTAAATGAAGAAGAGTTAACAAATTTCTACTAGAAACTATTTATATGTAAACTCAGGATTATCTTTTGATATGGCTCCTAAACTGAAACAGAAAAAAGCTACTACTTCGAAGACTGCGCAAATCGGCGGAGAAAAAGGCCTAACCGTCTGGGTGAAGCCTCGGATTCAAGTTGGATCTCCTCCCGGCGAAGTGCATGGCACTTCTGATGATGCTGGACCGGAAGTTGTAGTGATGTCGGCGGTCCCCAGGAAGAAACGGCAAGAACAACGCATGCGCGAAAGTATGCATGAACAGATATTAACAAAACTACAAATCCCAACTACGGTTGGAAGTGAATCGGAAGTGGAATCAGACTCTTTGGGAAATTCAGAGGAGGAAGAAGAGGAGAAGAAGGAAGAGATTAAAGGAGACATAAAAGATATCCTGATATATATTATGAATGAATTAAAAGCTATAAGAAGGATGCAGAATAAACTCGATAAAGTGGTACAAAAACAAAAGAAGATGGATAATAAAGTTAAAGAGATGGAAGTAAAAGTGGAAGAAAACACTGAAAGAATAGATAAGATAGAAGACAATAATCTTGCCTGGACAATAGAAAGAAAATGGATGTTGGAAAAAACAGAAGCGCTTGAAAACTCTAGTAGACGAAATAATATCAGAATTGTTGGTCTTATGGAAGGTACAGAGGGAGAAAATCCAATAAAATTCTTTCAAGAATGGATTCCGATAATGTTAGAAATGAAAGAAGGAAGCCAAGTAATTGAAATTGACAGAGCACACAGAGCTTTAAGACCAAGACCTCAACAAGATCAAAAGCCAAGATCAATTTTGATAAAATGTTTAAGGTACCAAGATAAAGAAATTATCTTGAAGGCAGCTACTCAAGGTGCTAAAAAGAGAAATGGGTCATTGATAATAGAAGAGAAAAGAGTTTTTTTTATCCAGACTTAAGTTATGATCTTCTGAAGAGGCAGAAGGAATTTAATCCAGTGAAAAAATCTTCATGGGAAAAGGGCTATAAATTTTTATTGAGCTATCCAGCAAAATTGATAATTTTCCTGGATAATGAAAAAAGAAGATTTTTCTTTGAAAGCAGAGGAATTTGTACAAGAATTACCTGATGTCCATGAAGAAGTAAAGAATTATAGAAATGAAATGGTCTAACGATGAAGACTGAAACAAGCTTGGACTTGATGGACATGTATATTAAAAAATAGTTGACGAGTATTAATTGGGAGTAGAGACATTAATTTTTTTCTTCACTAATATATTTTCTTTTTTTTTGCCGGGGAGCTGGAAGAGCTCCTGATCGATGGCTGCGAGTTTCACGTGTACAATCATGGCGATTGCCATGACCCGTAAAATGGGGGGGGGGGGGAGTAATGTTGTGTTCTTTTTATTTGCAACATTAGTGGGGGGGGGGTATTTTGTTTTTATTTTCTTATATATTAGTTACCTTTCTTCTATTTTTCTTCTATTTTGCCTGGATGGTTGGGGAGAAACTCATAGCAACATGGAGAATTTTAAAGAGTTCCCAAGGTATTATGAATGATTAATTTACATAATTTTGGAAGTTTTAATGTTAATGGAATTAATGGACCTGTGAAAAGAAAAAGGGTTTTAACATAGATTAAGAAAATGAAAGGAGATATAGCTTTTTTACAAGAAACTCATTTAACAGAAACAGAACATAAGAAATTAAAGAGGGATTGGGTTGGAAATGTCATTGCGGCTTCATTTAATTCAGAATCGAGAGGAGTTGCAATTTTGATTTACCAATTAAAATACAAAATGTAATAATTTATTCTGGGGGGAGATATGTGATTATACATTGTTAATTTTTTTCAGAATTATGGACTTTTATTGAACATTTATGCACCAAATGAAAATGATGCAAAATTCCTACAAGAAGATTTTTTGAACTTGGCTGATGCACATGATAAAATATTAATAGGTGGAGATTTTAATTTTTGTTTAGATCCAGTTTTGGATAGGTCAACTAAAATTGCTACAAAATCAAAAGTAATAAAACTAACTTTATCATTAATGAAAGATTTAAACCTGATTGATATATGGAGGGAAATTAATCCAAGAGAAAGAGATTATTCATTTTATTCAAATAGACATAAAACTTACTCAAGGATCGATTTTTATTATTATCAAAAAATATTCAAGATAGAGTGAAAAGTGGGGAATATAAAGCAAGAATACTGTCACATCATTCCTCTTTGATAATGACAATAATGATGGATAAGGAGGAATCGATTTATAGATGGAGATTTAATTCAATTTTATTAAAACGTCAAGATTTTTGTGATTTTATGAAAAAACAGATTCAATTTTTTTTTGATACAAATTTACATTCAGTTGAGGATAAAATTGTATTATGGGAAGCGATGAATGCATATTTAAGGGGTCAGATTATGTTATAGATCTAAAATTAAGAAGGAATACATGGCAGAAATAGATCAATTGGAAAAATATCAAAGTTAGAAAAAGAATCTGAGATATATGATAGAAGAAAAACAAAGACAACATGTTAATAAAAAACTACAATATAATACACTCCAGAGATATCGTACAGAAAAAGTAATTATGAGAACTAAACAGAAATATTACGAAGTAGGTGAAAGATCACATAAAATTCTTGCTTGGCAGTTCAAAACAGAACAGGCTTCTAAAACAATAAATGCAATTAGAACAAGTGTAAATAAGGTTACTTATAAACCTTTAGAAATTAATGAAACTTTAAAAATTTTTTATACTGAACTATATCAATCAGAATCACAAAATAAGATTGCTGAGATAGATAAATTTTTATCACAAATAACCCTTCCAAAATTAAATTTGGAAGAACAGAAATGATTAGATAGGCCCTTTACATTAAAAGAGGTTGAAGAAGCTTTAGAATCACTTCAGAGTAATAAATCCCCAGGGGAAGATGGTTTTCCTCCTGAATTTTATAAAAAAATTAAAGATTTATTAATTCCTCCTTTTATGGAATTAATATACCAAGTGGAATGAATGCATAAACTCCCACAATCTTTTTTAACAGTGGTCATAACTGTATTGCCAAAAAAAGATAGAGATCCTTTAAAACCAACATCATATAGGCCTATTTCTTTGTTGAATACAGATTATAAAATAATAGCAAAAATATTATCTAATAGAATATCTAAATATTTACCAGAATTAATACATATGGATCAAACAGGTTTTATTAAAAACAGACAATCAATGGATAATATAACCCGGTTACTTAGTATAATTCATTTGTCACAAAAAAGAGAGGTAATGAGTGTGGCAGTTGCTTTGGATGCAGAAAAAGCATTTGATAGATTGGAATGGGATTTTCTATTTAAGGTATTGGAAAAATATGAGTTAGGAAAATCTTTTATACAAAGGATTAAAACCTTAAATACTAATCCTCAAGCAAAAGTAGTTACAAATGGTTAGATTTCAACAGCATTTTGCTTAACGAGGTCAACTAGACGAGGCTGCCCATTATCACCTGCTTTATTTGTATTGGCAATATAACCATTAGCTGAATTAATTAGAACAGATTCAGACATTGGGGGCTTTAGAGTTAATCAAGAAGAATATAAGATTAATTTATTTGCTGATGATGTTTTGATTTATTTAACAAACCCATTGCAATCTTTGCAAAGATTATCCTTTAGATTGGAAGAATATGGGAAAGTATCAGGGTATAAAGTAATTTGGGATAAAAGCGAAATTTTACCCCTTACCAAAGGAAATTATAATCAATGTTGATTAGTATCTCAATTTCGATGGTCAATAAACGGGATAAAATATTTAGGTATTAGAGTTGATAATGATGTAAAAAATTTATATAAACAAAATTATTTGCCATTATTAAAAAAAATAAAAGAGGATCTTGATAAATGGATGATGTTACCAATAACATTAATAGGTAGAGTTAATGCTGTAAAAATGAATATATTTCCTAGATTGCAATATTTATTTCAAACTTTACCAATAAAATTACCTCAGAAGTTTTTTCAAGAACTGAATAAATATGTAAGGAAATTTCTTTGGAAAGGAAAGATGTCAAGAATATCATTGGAAAAATTGACATGTAAATTTGATTCAGGAGGGTTACAACTTCCAAATTTTAAGAATTATTATAAAGCAAATCAACTTAGATTTATTGCATCTTTTTTTGATGAAGAAAAACCAGCATGGATTAGAATAGAATTAGATAAGATAGGAGAAAATATATCTGAAGATTTTATATATAAATGGGAATCTAAATGGATACAGGAAAAAAAATCTCCTGTATTAAGACACTTGATTGATTTATGGAATAAGGTAAATATGGACGATGAGATAAAGAAAACATTATTAGCAAAAAGAACTTTAATTCAAAATAGGCTTTTTCCTTTTACAATGGATAATAAACTTTTACATAATTGGTTCCAAAAGGGGATTAAATATATAGGTAATTGTTTTGAAGGAGGTATATTGATGTCGTTTGATCAATTAAAAAATAAATATAACATATCAAATAACACTCTTTTCTGTTATTTTCAATTAAAGGCTTATTTACGAGAAAAGCTGGGTCAAACAATGTTGATGCCTAAATCTAGTGAAATAGAAATATTAATTCGAAAAGGAAAAATTACATCAAATTTGATTCAAAAACAGACAATTAAATCAGGAATTCATAAATCAAGACAAAAATGGGAATTTGATTTGAATGTTAAAATTGATGGAAAAACTGGTCAAGATTATGTTCTGATAGTATGAAAAATACAATAAATGTTCGACTTAGATTAATACAAAATAATTTTTTACACCAATTATATATAACACCACAGAAAATAAATAAATTAAATTCAAATATGTCTGACCAATGTTTTCGATGTAATCAAGAGATTGGTACTTTTTTACATTCTACTTGGTCTTGTTTTAAAATTCAACCATTATGGATAAATCTAAGACTTTTATTGGAACAAATTACTGGAGTACAACTCCCACATAATCCAGTATTATTTTTATTAGGAGACATTGAAGGGACAATACCGAAACTTAGATTGAATAAGTATCATAAAAAAATTATAAAAATTGCATTGGCAGTAGCCAAAAAAGTGATCGCAGTTACTTGGAAATCTGATTTATATTTAACTATGGATCGTTGGAATAATTAAATACATAGTTGTACTCCACTTGAAAAAATTACATACAATCTAAGAAATGAATATGATATATTTTTGAAAATTTGGCTCCCATACCTACAAAAGATAGGATTAAATACATATGTCCTTTGAAGATAAAGTTATAAAGTAATTGGGGTAAGTAAAAATAAATATTAAAATTATTTTGAACTCCATGGAGCATGTGGGGATCCTCTGATATCCAGGCAATCTTTTTCTTTCTTTTTTTTCTTTCTTAAGATAAGGGTTAAAGGGGGGAGGGTTAAGTGGAGGGGGGTGGGTTAATATTATTTTTCTCACTATTTATCGTCACATTTCTTCTTTGTAATTTTCTAAAATTTAATAAATAAAAAAAAAATTAAAAAAGGATTCTTACATCACTCCCTGGGACTGGGAGCATCACCAGGCTGAGGAAGAGAGTGGAGCAATCTGTCAAGGTTCCCTTCTCTGTGAGTTCTGTGATTTGCTGTAAACAATGAAGTTGTTCAGCGACAGCCAGTGTGAAAGAGAATGGAGAAGACAATATCTACTCAGTGATTGGACGTTCCAGTGACTTTGAGCACTGGACCAGCTCTTTATCCGTTCTGTAAGTTTCTAGGATCAGTCATTAGCTGCAAACACTGACTGTGAAATTACAAACCAGAATATTATTTTCAGTCTCAGAGCACAAAGGCACTGAGCAGTCCCTTTAGTCCTTCTTAATTCATTCCAAACTAATTTGTTTCTGCCTATTTCACGGGCAGCATGGCCCGCCATACACATCCCATCTTGTAGCTATCAAAATTTCTGTTAAATGTCGAATCAAGCCCGCATCCACCAGTTCTGATCACAGCTCGCTCCTAACATTTACTGACCTCTGAGTGAAGAATGCTCTCCCAGGTTACTCTGAAATATGTCACCTCTCACCCTCAAAGCATGACCTCTGGGGCGTGACGGAGAAGCCGGAGTGGAGAGCAAAGGAATGTCGAGAAGGGGAGGCTGAGTGGGGAGAAGGAGAAAATCTGTTTGTGTTTTTGCTCAGTATCTTTAAAAAAAACTTACTTGCTCTAAACTTACAAAATGTACCCCGTAGATTATCAAACAATTTATTGATATAGATAACACGCTGCAATAGGTGTAACCCTGCTGCACATCACTAGGCACAGGCCTCGTCCAAAAACAGTCTTCCACCATTGCTCTGTTCTTCTTGGCATCCAGCCAACTGTGCACTTACTTAGGCAGCTCTCCCTGGATCCCATGTGATCTAATTGTCCACAGAAACTTGCCACCCTGAACCTTATAAGAGGCCTCCCTGATTCCAGTTTAGGCTGAGAAACAGTTCGGAGTGTGGCTGGAGACGATCGAATGCACGTCAACTCTGGCAGGGTTTGCAGGACATTACTTCGTCCAAAGCGAAACCTAACAACATGAATAGCAGCGATGCTTCACTACCAGGCGAGCACAATGCCTTCTATGTTCTCTTTGAAAGAGAGAATATAACTACAGCTGTGAAAATCCCTGCTGCAGCAGGTGACCCTGTGATCTTTGTCTCAGATCCGAAGTTAGGCTCATTTCAGGAGCGTGAACCTTCAGAAGGCGACAGGCCCCGATGGAGTACCTGACAGGGCACTGAAAACTTGTGCCAACTAACTGTCGGAAGTATTCAAGGACGCTTTCAATATCTCATTGCTAAAGTCGGAAGTTCCCAACAATTATATGTGTCCAAAAAGAGGAGGGCGAGCTCCCTTAGTGACTATCGCATGTCGCATTCACACCTACGGCGATGAAATGCTTTTTGAGGTTGTCATAGCGAGAATCAACTTCTGCCTCAGCAAGGACGGGGACCCATTTCAATTTGCCCATCGCCACAATAGATCTACAACAGATGCAAACTCAATGGCTCTTCACTCTGTCCAGATCACCTGGACAACACAAATACCTCTCTCAGGATGCTGTTCATTGACAATAGTTCTGCGTTTAACACCATCATTCATGCAGACCTGATCAAAAAGCTACAGAACCCTGGCCTCTATATCCAGCTCAGCAACTGGATCCTCGACTTCCCAACCGGAAGACAACAATCTGTACGGATTGGAAACATATTTTCTTCTCACTGACCATCAACACAGGCAAAACTCGGGGATGTATGCTTAGACCACTGCTCTACTCTCTATACCGATGAATCTGTGACTAGGTATAGATCAATCGCCGTTGTTAAATTTGCTGATCATACAACCTTTGCTGGCAGAATCTCAGACGGAGAGGGGAGGGCATAGAGGAGCGAGATATACCAGCTAGTTCAGTGGAGACACGGAGGCTGGGCATCAAATTTAATCTATCTTCTAGTAACATCTCCCCTTTGGTGATCTCCGAGATCTCTCCAGCATTGATCGGGGAGCTCCGCCCACCGCGCTATCATCGCGCTCCGCCCTCTGCCATGAGTTAGGGATTCCCGCCGACTGCGCGAGTCCAATTTCTATATCTCTCTGACTGATCAGGGAGCCCCGCCCACAGCGTGAGCTCCAATCGCTCTCCAGCGTTGGCCAGTGGCCCACCCACGGCGCGAACTCAAATATCTCTCCACCATTGGTCAGGAATTCCCGTCGGTTGCCCGAGCTCTGCTCCACGCCTCTCAGTTTGACCGTGTCCGAGGAGCATCTGAGGTGAGGGAGCTTCCGGAGCTGCGTAAGGGTCTCGGGGGCGGGAGAGAGTCTGTAGTGAAGGAGGGGGTGGGGGGGGGGGTGGAAGGGGTGAGAGAGACTGAAGTGAGGGAACGTCCGGTGTTTAGTGAAGGTCTGGGGTGAGGAAACATCAAGGTCAGGTGGCTCCCGAGGGTGGACACTGACTGAGGGTCAGCCCTGAGGTAGAGGGATGGTTTGAAATGCAGGTCTATGGGAAGAGAGTGAGCGGAACTCAGGGAGAGTGAGACACCAAATAGAGCTGGGAGACATCGTGGGGAGAGAAAAGGAGGGGGGGAGAGGGCGGGATAGTGAAAAGGGAGGAAATGAATTGGGAGGGAAGGTGGTAGCTGGGAACGGAGGAGGGGAGAAGTTAGGAGAGAGGATGCATGTGAAACAAAGTAGGAAAGAAAGAGAAAGGCAGAGAACGAGGGAGGAGAAGAAAGCTGGAGGGATTGCGTAGGGAGAGATGTTGGGAGGGTGAGTGTCTGGGGAGAGAGACGAAAGGAGAGAGGGATTGTCTGGAGAGAGAAACGCAGGAGGAAAATGAAAAGGAAGGACTCAGGGAGGAGTTAGTCATTGGGATAAAATATTGCAAGCGAGGGGAGAGGGATGATTGGAGGGAGAAGGAGGCCCTTAGTAATTGGTCAGCTAACCTGCCCAGTGAGTGAGCGTCTGTGGTGAGGGAATTCCTTAAGATGTGATAGACTGACGGAGCCAAACTCCTCAACTCCTATAGGAGCTGAGAATTTGTAGGAACAGCTGGATTTTCGTTGTGGCCAAAGCTCACTAACCTCATGCTCTCCCTCATATCCACACCTACTCCAAGCTCATCGTCTAGGATGTCAGAGCTCCTGTGATGCAGTGAAGGACATGGGCTGAGCGAGGGTTTGAGGGTGAGGGTCTAATTCTGGATTAACGAGGGAGTGCATGGTAATCAAAGGAGGTCCTCAGGTAGAGGGATGGTCTGATAATGAGGGAGGTCCTGAGATTAAGGGAAGGTTTTTGAGGGATCCTCTTATGATGAAGGACAGACTGAGTGAGCATTCTAAGGCTGAGGGATGGATTTCAGGATCTGAGTTGGGCAGAGCTCCAATGGTCAGAGTCCACTGATGATGAGTCTGTTACAGGAAGGTATCAGACTGAGAGCGATGGACTCTTGTCAGAGGCAGAGGCAACGTCTGGTGAAGAGCCACAGGGGAACACTGAACAACAGATGGAAACCACGCTGAGGTGAGAGATAGAGCTGGGACTGGGAGGCTGAACAGTTCCTCTTGTCTTACTGTCCTCTGAGATGTCACTGCAGTCCCATCCCCTGTACTATTTTTGTGACTTAAATTCTACAACATCGTGTCCCTCTGTTCTAGAATTACATCACGGGACACCTGCACCTCCACAGGAACACACAACAGATCAGAAACTTAACTGAGTCTGGGTCAATGGCTCCTCAACCCTGACCCACTTCTGAAATCGATCCGGGTGACTGGCCTCAACTCCTCTCCTGAGCCAGGTCCACAAAGCTCTCAAATCTCCATTCATTCACAATTGATCCATTTAATTCAATGACTTCAGTGTTTAAGTTTCTGGCTTTAACACTCAGAATAACAATGTACATCACTTTTAAATGACCACACAACTTGTTATCACATCCCCCTTATTTGAGTCATACCCACTGCTAGGAACTTCTCAACATCTACGCTATCCCGCTGGACCTTTCAAATCTCAATGAGATCATGCCTCATTACTCCAAATTCCAGACTGTGTAGGTCTAAAGCTTTTAGCTCCTCAGGGAAGGACAGCTTTCTCATACTAGGAATCATCAGTAAATCTCTTCTCATCTACCTTCAATGCTGGTCTCTGCTTTTGTTTAAATAAGGGTACCAAAGGTGGACATAGTATTCCAGTTGTGTTCACACACCCTCCTTTGTGTGACATTAGTCCTCTAAACTCTCACCCTTCACAATAATGACAAAATGCCATTTACCTTTCTGATTGCTTGCTGCAGCTTCACACTCACTTTATAGAGTTTCATTCGAAAGAACACCTCAGTCCCTCTATTCATCTCAAATTCAACCTCAGTAGATTTTTCTAAAATCTGACATGTAAACCTTATTTGCAAAACATATCCAGGAAATATACTACAGTACACTGCATTCTTCACGTTTATAATGTCCAAGCAATACGCTTGCAGTGTCTTGTTTTCCACATACTTAGTGGCCACTTTATTAGGTACACCTTTGCATCTGTTCATTAAAGCAAATATCTAATCAGCAAATAATTTTGCAGCAGCTCGCTGCATAAACACTTGCAAACAAGGTTCAAAGGTTCACTTGTTCAGACTAAACATCAGAATGGGGAAGAAAGTGATTGAAGTGACTTTGAACATGCAATGATTGATGGTGCCAGATGGGGTGGTTTGAATATATCGGAAACCGCTCAGGTGCTACAACTTTCGTGTACAACAGTCAATAGAGTTTAGAGACAATGGTCTGAAAATAAAGTTCAAAGTACATTTAATATCAAAATATGTTGTACATCCTTGAGATTTGTCTGCAAAGGACAGCCCTGAAACAAAGAGCACTAATAAATCCTATGAAAAAAATCATTGAACACCCAATGTTCAAAGAAACTCAGAAATCGTATAAACAATAAACACAAGCAAATATCATTATGACCTGACGTCCACGAATAGTCCATTGCCAGACCCTCAGTTCAGCACAGAGCCGAGTCAGTATCGTGGAGCAGCAAGCTTTCCTCAGGCCCTTGACCTTTTCAATCTGGCCTGGCACTGAAATCATCATCCAAACCTCTGCCACCTCTATACAGCCTGTACCCAACCTTTCCAATTCAGCATGGCACTTAAATTTTCATCCAGTCATCACGTTCAGTCATCTCAGCCCATCATGGGGCCTGGACATGATATTTTTAACTAGCACAGGACCTAAATTGTTGTCTAAATGATGTACTCTATCACCTTAATCTGCTCTGAGGTCTGGAAGAAACCACCTTCAAATTGACCTGTACCCGACCTTTCCAATTCAACCCGTTTCATTTGAATCTTGGGTCTCCTTCACTCTCAATTGCTCTGTCTCCACCAGTTCTGCTCTCAGGATGAGGTTTTGCATTCTGAAATGAAGGAGATTCTCTTTCTCAAAGAAAGAGGATTCCCTTCCTCCACCATCAACTCTGCCTTCAACCAGTCTCTTCCATTTCACGTATGTCTGAACTTACCCCATTCTCCTGCTACGCTACCAGGGATAGGTTTCCACATGTCTTCACATTTCCACCCCTCTAGCTTCCATGTCCAGCACAAAATTCTCCAAAACCTCTGCCACCTCCAAATGGATCCCGCCACCAAGCACATCTTTCCCTACCCTCACTTTCTGCTTTCCACAGGGATCACAACTCCTTTATCTATTCATCCCTCCCCACTGATTTCCCTCTTAGCACTTATCCTTGCAAGCAGAACAAATGTTACACCTGCCCCTACACTTCCTCCCTCACTACCATTCAGAGACCCAAACTGTCCTTGCAGGTGAGGCGAAACTTCAACTGTGAGTCTGTTGGGGTCATATGCTGTGTTCAGCACTCCCAGTGTGGCCTCCTGTATATCGATGAGACAGGACATAGTTTGGGAGACCACTTCACCGAGCATCTCCACTCAGTCCACCAGAACAAGCAGGATCTCCAAGTGGCCACCCAATTTAATTTCACTTCCATTCCCATTCTGTTAAGTCCATCCATGGCATTTTCCACTGTTGTGATAAGTCCACACTTCAGTTGGAGGAACAATGGCTTGTATTCTGTTTCGGCAGCCTCTAAACTGATGGCATGAACATCAATTTCTCAAACTTCCAGTAAACCTCCATTTCCCATCCCCTTTTCATTCTCTCAAGTTATCTCATCACATTCCTCTGGTGCTCCTCTCCACAATCTTTTTTTTCTTCCATGGCCTTCTGTCTCTTTCACTAAACAACTTTCCAGCTCTTTGCTTCATCCCTCCCCCTCCGTTTTACCTATTGCTTTGTGTCTCTCTCCCCCTTCCCCAACTTTTCAAATCTACTTCTCAGCTTTTTTTTCTCCAGTCCTGCCAAAGTGTTATGGGCCGAAATGTTGACTGTTTTTTTTTCCCCTCGATGCTGCCTGGCCTGCTGAGTTCCTCCAGCATTTTGTGTGTGCTGCTCAGATTTCAAGCCTCTGCAGGTTTTCTCTTGCTTGTGGTTTCAGTGTAATGCATTCTATTTACAAAACACTAATTCCACTCAAGCACAAAGCAGTACAGCACAGGAACAGTCCATTTGGCCCATGATATCTGTAATTATCACATTGCCAGTCTGATCTAATCCCATGTTCCTGCACAAAGTGCATATCTGACAGCGTGCTGAAGTGGAAGGATCAGTCCTGCCCTCTGTCTCTCACTCTCTGTCCATTACAATCCTATGTACAGTGTGAGAACATGGACACAGATACACTGCAGGGCTGGATTTATTCAGAGGATGTAATTGAGCATAGATCACTTAAAGATCTCGACCCAGAACATTGTCTGTTCATTTCCCTCTGCAGATGCTGCCTGACCTGCTGAACACCTGTATGCTGCTCCAGATTCCAGCCATCTCTAGTGCCACATACAATGTTGTGTTTGTGAAAGGAAACTAGCAGACAGTGAACAGTGGACTCTCCGTGTTACACGCAAAGACAACATCTGTGAAAAACCATAGGACGACACTGAGAACAGTTGGAAACAAGAACGAGGTGAGAGATGGAGCTGGGAAACAGAATCACTAGGTTATCACTGACCTATGTTGTGAAAATTGTTTTGACCTGGCAGTAAAGTGCAAGGTATTTACATTACTATAATTTACAAACTAAATAAATAATACCAGAGACAAAGAATTGGGCAGTGGTCTTGGGAATGGGAGAAGGATTAATTTCCTCTGATTTTACAGAGATATTTTTGTTTCTCATTCCACCTCCCCCACCCGCTCTATGCTGAATTGAAGGCCTCCCATGCTGTCCACCAAGACCCTCTGGTCTACAACGATTTCCCAAGACCCCTCCACCTCTACACACCAATAAAAATCAATAAGCAGAAAAGGTGAAATATGAAAGTTAATTTGACATGGACCAGTGGGCTTCACCCTAGGGATCTGAAAGAGGTAGCTGAAAAGTTTGTAGAGGCATTGGTAGTGATCTTTCAACAATCACTAGAATCTGGAATGGTTTCATAGGAAAAGGAAATTGCAAATGTCACTCCATTCTTTAAGAAGGGTGAGAGGCAAAAGGCAGTAAATTATAAGCTAGTTAGTTTGACTTCAGCAGTGGCTAAGATGTCCAGTATTAAAAAATAAAGTTTGGTGTACTAGGAGGCACATGATAAATTAGGCCATAGTCAGCAAGGTTTTCTTGCCTGACAAGTGTTGAAAATCTCTGAGGAAATGTCAGGCAGGGTAGAAGGCAGTTGTTGTTTACTTGGATTTTCAGAAGGCCCTTGACAAGTTAACAGCCCAGGGTATTACAGGAAAGATACCAGCATGAATGGAAGAATGCCTGACTGAGAGAAAGCTGAGAATACGAATAAAGGGGCCCTTTTCTGAATGACTGCCAGTGACTAGTTGTGTTTCACCGTGGCTGGTGTTGGGATCGCTTCACATAATACCGTATGTCAATGTTGACATAATATTGTATGATGGATGACAGAATTAATGGTTTAGTGGATGATACAAAGATGTGTAGAGGAGATGTATTGTTGAGGAAGCAGCGGGCCTGCAGAAGGACATATAGGTCAGGAGACAGTGCAAAGTCTAGCAGATAGAATCCAATGTGGGGAAGTGTATGATCATGTAATTTGGTAGAAGGAATAAAGGTGTAGAATATTTTTTAAATGGGGAGAAAATTCAGAAATCAGAGGTTCAAAGGGATTTAGGAGTCCTCCTGCAGGATTCCCAGAAGTTAACCTGCAGGCTGAGTCGGTGGTCAGGAATGCAAATGCGATGTTAGAATTCATTTTGGGAGGACTAGCATATAACAGCAAGGATGGAATGCTGAGGCTTTGTAAGGCAGGTATCAGACTTCCTTTGGAGTATTGAGTAGTTTTGGGTCCCTTTTCCAAGAAAGGTTGTGCTGGTATTGGAGAATGTCCAGAGGACGTTCACTGGAATGATCCTGTAAATGAATGGGTTAATGTATGTAGAATATTTGATGGTTCTGTGCAGGTACTTTGCTGGAGTTTATAAGGATGATTTAATTGAAACCTATTGGATACTGAAAGCCCTGGATACAGTGGACGCTGACAGAATATTTTCTATAGTGGTTAAGTCTAGGACTGATGGTCATAGTCTCAGAATACATGGACATCCATTTAGATTAGAGATGAAGAGGAATTTCTTTAGGCAGAGAGCGGTCATTGAAATTCATTCCCACAGATGGTGGTGGAAACAAAGTCATTGGGTATATTTAAAGAGGAGCTTTTTTTCCAAGTGACCTGTTTTTACCGATTCCCCCTGAATAATTTAATGTAACACTGCAGCTGCTGAATTTCAAATAATAATACTGCATGTTTTAATCCTGTCTCTTTCTGACACCACATTCACAACAGGAAACACATAGACTTGAGAACAAAGGGCTGTTCATTTCACTCACGCAGATATCATGTGTTGAAAGCCACAGATGCAAATTCACCCACCGAGAGAAGTGACAGAAGGTCCTGGAACAGGGTGGTGATGTGGTACAGAGTGAGGGAGGGTGAGATGCCATGCAGTTTCTGGGGCTGCATATTCTATTTTCCTGCAAAACTTAATAATCTCATTCTTGCTTCTCTGGCCAGTATTACTCTAATGGGAAAATCCCTCTGGTTAATTCTGCCCTGCTCTGTTCTCCTGTTTTGCCAGCAGATGCAAACAGACTGAGAACAGGTGGGTTTCACATCACAGACATAGGTAACATGTGATGACATATCACAGGGTGAGACATGAGGCATTAGTATAGTGTGAGGTGTTGAGGGGGTGATGGGGAGAGTGGGAAAGTGAAAGAGAGTGGAGGTGAGAGAGGAGGGAAATAGTCTTACAGAGTCATACAACACAGAAACAGGCTCTTTGACCTACTCAGTACATGCCGACCATCAAACACCATTGGCAGTGATCCTACGCTATTCCCAATTTATTGTCTCCACCTTCCCTGGAAGTAGTTTTCTGTGGTCAGTTAATCTTCTGATCAGTGCGTGCAATGAAAGCAGGACATCCTGCTCTAGAGTCACCTCCTGAGTCCCCTCCATCTCATGATGCAAGAGGACAACACACTGGGAGCAAGAGGTCTTTGGCCTGCCACTCACTGGTCGATCTGTACCAGTCCCACACCATTGCACAAGAATGGAGAAGTCTATAAAAAGTGGTGAATACAGTGGTGAATCACAAGACTCACTCTCCCCACCAATGGGCACATTTACAAGGAGTGTAGGCACAAGAAAGCAGCATCCATCATCAAGGACTCCCACCATCCAGACCATGCTCTCTTCACACTGCTGCCATTATAACCATATAACAATTACAGCATGGAAACAGGCCATCTCGGCCCTTCTAGTCCATGGTGAACACTTACTCTCACCTAGTCCCACTGGCCCGCACTCAGCCCATAACCCTCCATTCCTTTCCTGTCCATATACCTATCCAATTTTACTTTAAATGACAATACCAAACCCGTCTCTACCACTTCTACTGGAATCTCATTTCACACAGCTACCACTCTGAGTAAAGAAGTTACCCCTAAACTTTTGCCCCCTAACTCTCAACTCATGTCCTCGTTTGAATCTCCCCTACTCTCAATGTAAAAAACCTATCCACGTCAACTCTATCTATCCTCCTCATAATTTTAAATACCTCTATCAGGTCCCCCCTCAACCTTCTATGCTCCAAAGAATAAATACCTAACTTGTTCAACATTTCTCTGTAACTTAGGTGCTGAAACCCAGGTAACATCCTAGTAAATCTCCTCTGTACTCTCTCTGTTTTGTTGACATCTTTTTCTATAATTCGGTGACCAGAACTGTACACAATACTCCAAATACTTCATTTATTCAACATTTTCATATGATGTAAGCTGACCTTTTCCGAATCCTTCTCAATAACTTTTTGTTTGTGTATATGGGAGCGGAGTTAATGACAAATAATGATTTTAACCAATGAAACATGGCAGCCCAGCTCTTTTTTTTTGTTTGTTTTCTTTTTTGTTTTGTTTTTTTTTTAAGTTTAGGGGGGCTTTTTTGTATAAAATTTCTTGAATCTTTTTCATGTTGAGTTATGAAGAGATCGGAGGGCTTAGATTACGTATGTTACGTGGAGTCTTTGTCTGTATACATTAACCGTTATTAATGTAATCCTGTTCTCTTTGTATTATTATCATTGTTATGTTTATCAATTCGAAACTTAATAAAAAAAGTTAGAGAAAGAAAAGAAAGAAAGAAACATGGCACGCAGCTTTCATCAACAAAAAGGTCACAGAAAAGGAGGAATGGCCTGAATTTCTGGCTCAAAGTAACCATTCCTGTAACTGTGCCCCCATTAATGGTAACTGCTTGGCATCTATCCTGTGTTGCCCTCTAGGGAACTCATGTTTCACTAAGGCTACTCCTCATCCTTTTGAACTTCACAGGATACAAATCTTTGCATAACATCTAAATTCTGAACAGCAGAGAGATTATTGTTGATCCCACTAGGAAACCCAATACAATAGGAAGCCTGCCAGCCTGTACATTCTGCCCTTTAAGTATTCCCTTCTCTCTGTAAATTATTCCCAACTCTGCACCTGCACTTCAAAAGAAGTTCAACAGCTTGGGGTTGTCTCTGAGAACATGAAAGAACATTATGCAGGAGGTACAGAAGCCTGAGGGCATACACCACCAGTTCAAGGGCAGTTATTATCCTTCTACCATCAGGCTGCTGGACCAGCATGGATAAATTCACTCACTTCAATACTAAACTGATTCCACAACCTATGGACTCACTTTCAAGGACTCTACAGATCATGTTCTTAGTACAGTTACGTAACCCCGTAACCAGGTAACTTACCAGCAAAGATAGATGGATCAGCTGAGTCGGATGCTACTATTTTCAAACGTTTTATTCAAAAAGGGCACAAACGTATGGTTAATACAAAACATTCAGATCATATACATCGTCAAAACTCAATCTAAAACACCAGTGTAACCATAATCAATCAGAAATAAGCTCTACAGTTGTCTAGGGGTAATACTGAGTCCAATTGAAATATAAAGAGTCACTCAGAAGTTTGCAGGCTTTTCCCTTTTGGGAACCGCTGGGGTTTTCACGTTGTAGAGAGAGAGAGAGTTGATTTAGAAAAGATAAACACTTGCCCGTCGTCTTGGCAGAGCAAATCCTTGGAATCAGGGGAGCAGACTTCCCCGTTGTTAGTTAAAAGCAGACTTCCGTTGGTTCTAGCCACAGATTTGAAATTCGGAATCTAACGCACGTGGCTTCCTTCAAAATGGCTTCCCGCTCCCACGGGAATCGATATCCTGCTTCCTTGGTGTCTCCTGGGTGCGTCTGAGGGTTCTCACCCCTCAGACCCTCCTTTATACTTCTTCACGGGATCGCAGGTGTCAATCAAGTTGCAGGTAATGCGATCTCTCTGTCAACCAGCCCACTTTGCCTGAGGGCTTTTCACGTGGTCTCCATGAGACAATAGTCAATGTCGCCTGTAAGATTCAAAATTAAGATGTGCGTTTCTGAAAAAGGTCAGGGTTAAAGTCAAAGGACAAATGTGATTTAATTATGTCCGGGGACAAATGTGATTTAATTATGTCTGGGTTAAAGTCTGGAAACACATGTGATTTAGTTATGAATGCAGAAGCCTTGACAAGATTAACTGTTTGTGGAATCATTGAAGTCCTGAGATATGGACTATTGTTTTACAGAAACGTGTAAAAAAAACCTCCAAATATGGAATGGGAAAACACTGTGTACCTCCCGAGTCAGGGAAGGGAGGGGTAAGGAAGAAGGATAAAACCTGCTGCCCTGTAAGGTTCAGGGTTCCCTTCTCTGAGGGGGCCCAGCTCTGCAGAACTGTTAATAAACTTTGTTTCCTTGAATTTGTCTTGAAGCCATTATTCAGGAGCGTGGCTCATTTCTGACAACTTGGGGCGCTCGTCCGGGATCCACACTCCAGCCGTGAGGGGGGCAAGGAAGGACATCGGAGAAGGTGCACCCTGCCGAGTTCGGCAGTCCCTGATTCCTTGCTCGTCGCCCCGCGCGGCTTGAGCGAGTGATATCCGGCGGACTCAAGGAAACAAAGAGGGGTTGTCGAGGCAGTTGAGTAAGTGAGCGATCGAGTAATTTCTGTGCACAGGACCCAGGTAAGAAATTGAATTCCTGTAGAGACGTAGTACACAAGAATCGTGGAACTGCGGGGTTCCTGCAGGTGATTTCTCCTGTAGAGACGTAGTACACGAGAATTGTGGAACTGCGGGGTTCCTGCAGGTGATTTCTCCTGTAGAGACGTAGTACATGAGAATTGTGGAACTGCGGGGTTCCTGCAGGTGATTCTTCCTGTAGAGACGTAGTACACGAGAATTGTGGAACTGCGGGGTGCCTGCAGGTGAATTCCTGGGCGATCGCGGGAATACAGGTTCCGGAATTGGACAGGAGTGACCGAGCTAGGTGGGTCACATTCAAATTAAATTCCTGCAGAGACGTAGTGCATGAGAATTGTGGAATTACGGGGTGCCTGCGGGTGGATTGGAACCGAGCAAGTCCTCGAGATGGGGAATAAGGGGTCTAAGAGAGAAAAGGGTAAAGGAAATCCAGGCGCCAATGATGAAAAATACCCCGGGGTACCCCCTGATAGTCCGTTGGGACGGATGTTAGAAAATTGGGATTATGGGAGGCGAAAAGGGAAGTCAAAGAAAAAATGATACAGTACTGTGAATTCTGGTCCCGCCAGCCGATCCAAGGGTCGGCTGTGTGATGGCCTAAGTTCGGGTCTAGCGAGGATTGGGTACAACAAGCCCTTAATCTGTACGTGAATTCAAAACCTAATGTTAAACCCAAAGAAAGTGATTATGCCCTATGCTGGTTACCAACGACAAATACTTATAAATTGAAAACGATAAATGAAGGGGGACAGAAAAAGAATACATGGGATGTGCTCGACCACCTGCCGCCCCATATGTGCCCCCTACCTCTCCGCAAATCGAAGACCCTGAGACGGAGGTTGGCCAACAGCTGATTCGTGTTGAATTTGTATCGAAAGCATGGCCAGAAAAAAAAAAACTGGAAAAACTAGAAGATTGGAATACTAAACCCTTAAGTGAACTACTTAGGGAGGCACAGAAAGTGTTTGTAAGAAGGGATGAAGAGAAGCAGAAGACGGCAAGGATAATGGTCCAGACAGTGCGACAAGTAACCGCAGATAGTAGAGAGAGAGACGGGGACCATGGTTGGATCGAGGTAGTAGCCAGGAGCAAGGAGGAGGGCTAAGGAAGGCTTTAAGATGTTTTCACTGCAACGAAGAAGGACACTTCAGGCGCGAGTGCCCCAGATACCGACGGGAAGTGCGCTCGTACGCTATGATGGAAGATGAAGACTAGGGAGGTCGGGGGTTCCACCCCTTGGGGATGAATTATCGGCAGGAACCCCTGGTAAATTTAAAAGTAGGTCCCCAAGGGTCAGATACAACCTTTATGGTAGATTCGGGTGCCGAAAGATCTAGCGTAATCCAGATACCTCCCGGCGCCCGAACCGGAACAAAGGTAATGGGAGTATCCGGTATTGGAGGCAAAATAATACAACTACCTGTTATAGAAAACGTGAAAATTGAACATGAGGATAGGGTAACGGGACAGGACCTACTTTTGTTACCCTCTGCGAGATTCAACCTGCTCGGGCGGGATCTGCAAGTCAGGCTAGGCATCGGGACTGTGCCCAGGAACGGGAAGATAATGGTACAGCTGTTTGCCCTCAGAGAAGAAGACGATAGGAAAATAAGCCCGGAGGTATGGTACCAGGAAGGGAACCGGGGGGGGGGGGGGGTTTGAACGTCCCCCCTTGCAAATCTCACTATTACCTAACAGTTCGCCAGTACGGAGAAAACAGTAACCTATTTCAATGGAAGGAAGAAAAGGGCTGCAGCCGGTGATTGAAGGACTGATCGCTGACGGACTACTGGAGGAATGTATGTCACCGTATAATACCCCAATACTCCCGGTGCGAAAGCCAGATGGGACTTATCTGATGGTACAAGACCTGCGGGGCCTAAATGCAGTAGTCCAAACCCGATACCCGGTAGTGCCCAACCCTTACACACTGATGAGTAAGATCTCCCCTGACCATGAATGGTTCAGTGTAATAGATCTAAAAGATGCCTTCTGGAGTTGCCCGCTAGAAGAGAGCAGTCGTGACATGTTTGCGTTCGAATGGGAAAATCCTACGACGGGGCGGAAAAGACAACTCCGGTAGACGGTCCTGCCACAGGGGTTCACCGAATCACCTAACCTATTTGGGCAGTTCTTGGAGCAAGTACTAGCAGAATTCCATTGTGCTCCAGAGAGCCAACTGCTACAGTATGTGGACGATCTATTACTATCCGGGCCAACACAGGAAGGGGTGCAGGAAGACACCATCAGACTACTGAACTTCCTGGGGAAGCAGGGGCTACGGGTCTCAAAGAAAAAGTTACAATTTGTAGAAAAGGAAGTAAGGTATCTGGGACACCGGGTCAGTAAAGGACAGCGATGCATTACCCCAGAAAGGATAGCTGGAATAACGGGAATGTCACTACCACGTACCAAGAAGGAGATACGCACCAGTTAATTTGCGATGCACTTGATATCGAATGGAAGTACCATACCCCGTGGCATCCCCAGAGTTCGGGAAGAGTAGAATGAATGAACAGTACCCTAAAGGCACAACTGACCAAGTTGATGTTAGAAACCAAACTACCATGGACTAAGTGTCTCCCTATTGCCCTTTTAAAAATACGAACAGCGCCCCGCAAGGACATAGGAATATCCCCATATGAGATGTTGTTCGGACTCCCGTATTGGAATAAGGTGGAAGGGTACCCCACGCTACAAGGGGGTGATATCTTTGTAAGGGACTATTTACTGGCACTGTCCCGTTCCTTTGCAGAACTACGGAAAAAGGGTCTCTTGGCCCAGACTCCGCTGCTCGATTTTGCTTTACATCAGATCGTGCCTGGAGATTGGGTTCTGGTAAGGACCTGGAAGCCGGAGAAGTTACAGCCACAGTGGGAAGGCCCTTTCCAGGTCCTGCTAACAACAGAGGCGGCTGTACGGACAAAAGAAAAAGGGTGGACACACGTATCCAGGGTAAAAGGACCGGTGAAGCCCGAAAGCCACACTGAGTGGACCTGTGTTCCCGGTGAAGAACCGTTGGTGGTGAGGCTAAAAAGGCAGCAAAAATGTGGACTGTAACATTATTGACTGTAATATATTTGATTCTATATGTCGGGGAAATTGAAGGGAAATGTGACAAGTGCAGAACCGTGGTACGAGTGGGGCAGAGGGTGTTCCCAGGATCATTTGTGTCCCACTCGCATGTGAATGATCAATGCTATGATCTAAGCAAGAGAGAAACATGTTGGGAGAATAGTAAACCTTATTACCAAGTCTATAATCAAGGATACATGGGACAGGGGGGGACCATGAGAAGTCTCAGCTGTCCCAGGAAAGACCGGAGTTCTTGCTCCTGCATCAGGAGGGTGACCGGAAGCTGGGAATTAAGCTGTTTGATTCATTAAGGAGAGAAACACGGGAGATAAAGGTGGGCGAGTGGGGTGATGAGTGGCCACCGGCTCGCATCATTGAATACTATGGGCCAGCGACCTGGGCCCAGGATGGGTCGTGGGGGTATCGCACTCCTGTCTACATGTTAAACCGAATTATTAGACTGCAGGCGGTGGTGGAAGTGATAACCAATCAAACGGCACTGGCATTGGAGCTGTTGGCAAAACAGCAGAGCCAGATGCGAACAGCAATATACCAGAACAGGCTGGCTGTGGATTACCTATTGGCCTCTGAAGGCGAGGTATGTGGGAAGTTCAATCTTACAAACTGTTGCCTTAAGATAGACAGTGGAAAGGCCGTGTTAAAAATATCCGACAAAATTCGGAAACTGGCCCACGTGCCAGTACAAACCTGGAGATCCCTGGGGAACATGAGTTGGCTAGACGGGCTACTGGGAGGTAGTTGGTGGCGCACCGCTCTCCTAGTAGCAGGCGGGAGTCTAATGATTCTCTTACTTTTGCCGTGTTTGATTCCTTGTATACGAACACTGATCAGGCGCAGTATATTCCAGTTCCAGGCAGTAGCGATACCCCATCATGGGACAAACGAGCTAAAACTTATGCTATTAAAGAAGAAGGTGGGCCCCCTGGGAGTGAGAGAAATGCTAGCTGAAACGCACATCTTAAAAAGAAAAAGGGTGGTATTGTAAGATTCAAAATTAAGATGTGCGTTTCTGACAGGTCCGGGTTAAAGTCAAAGGACAAATGTGATTTAATTATGTCTAGGGACAACTGTGATTTAATTATGTCTGGGTTAAAGTCTGTAAACAAGTGTGATCTAATTATGAATGCAGAAGCCTTGACAAAATTAACTGTGGAATTTTTGAAGTCCTGAGATATGGACTATTGTTTTACAGAAACGTGTAAAAAAACAATTCCAAATATGGAATGGGATAAGACTATGTACCTCCCGAGTCAGGGAGGGGGGGGGGGTGGTAAGGAAGAAGGATAAAACCTGCTGCCCTGTAAGGTTCAGGGTTCCCTTCTCTGAAGGGGCCCAGCTCTGCAGACCTGTTAAAAAACTTTGTTTCCTTGAATTTATCTTGAAGCCGTTATTCGGGAGCGTGGCTCGTTTCTGACATGCCTGATGCCGGAACTGTGGCCAGTTAGAAGGTGAAGTCTTGTTCCTCCAAATTGTTTTGAACTGTGACTGTTTTCTTTCTGAAGGCACCATGGAGACTAAAATTATCTGAGTTGAAATGTTGTCCTTCACCCACTGACGTGCGTTGTAAACTTTTAAAAGTGCAGAAACTTCTGTACACTTTTTGTGTATGGGAATCTCAAACACAACAGCACGTTGGTTCCACTGTATCTGCCTGTTCACCAGCGCTTGAATGCCACCGATCCTTCATTGTGGAGGCGGAGATGCTGGAGAAGACAGCGCCCCACTCGCCACAAGGAGAGACTGAACACGTGTCCATGTCCGTGATCTGATAGGATACATTGCCATGACGTTGCAGCATTGTGACATCATTCACTGGGTCTCATTTTGGAAGGGATTCAGTCGGCCGTTCACCAGCTCCGTGTGGGTGAAGCGAGTCATTCAGTTAACCCACCTTGTGATGCTCCAGTGATTTGAAAATAAATAGAAGCCACATTTCTGTCCGGAGTGAGCAAAGAGTTTTACTCAATCATCTCAGCTGCTGCAACACCAGCAACTTCACATCAGGGAGGAAGTTCAAATCAGCTCCGTGTTAAATGTTTAACCGTCACAGTGACTGAAGGCAGCTGCAGGATCATGAGGGACTGTTACTGTCAGATTCTGCAGTTCTTGTGGCTGCTCGTCGCATCCAGGACTGAACCCTGGTCACTGAGCATTGGAGGAGACTGTTCTGCTGATGTTAGCCTTAAACTAGACTGGTGTTTAATATAGTGGAACTGTGAAAGATAAATCGGTTCTGTATCAAATCCCGTTTCTCAGGTAGTTACTGTCTCTACCACACTCACAATGTATACTAATGAGGCCACTCGGCCCATCTTGTCCCTGCCCATGTTTCTGTTCCATATCAGTATTTTAAAATCTATCCCTGCCGCTCCCCCCTCACTCCCTCTGTGATGACAGGTTGCAACTAGTCAAAACTCGGTCATAGAAAAGATTTCCCTCGAATTTCAAGGAATTATATAAATCTAGAACACATCACAAGCCCTTCATCCCACAATGTTGTGCCAACCAGAAACTGCCTACAATTACCCTACCGCGTAGCCCTCTAATTTTTTTAGGGTCCATGTAACAATCTAGGAATCTCTTAAAATACCCTATTGTATCCCACTCCAACACTGTCACCGTCAGTGCATTTTGTGTGGAAAAACTTATCTCTGACATATCCTTTGCAACTTCTTCCAAGCACCTTAAAACCATGCCCCCTCATTTAGCCATTTCAGATGAGCTTACTGTGGTTTTAACGTTCTTCAGAGCTCTGGACTAAGGTGGTTAAACTCCTTCTTCCCTGCTCTTTTCAAAGTTTTATGTCATTGTCACTCATTTCAAAGGATTGTGCCTCAGACAGCTGGGTTGTTGCAATGCGCCTCCAAACTCTGACAGCAGACTAGAGAGTGAATGTTCGATGGAGCAGAGTAAGAAACCGAAGAGTTGCCAGCTTGAGTCAGGGCTTTGGGGCTCCAGAAAGAGATAGGGCTTAGGATTTACAAGGAGTAGGAAGAAGAGGAATCAGACCAGCAGGATGTGGCTACAAATGAACGATCCGAAACATTTTGAAACTGGTCGATCGAAAAGCAAAAGGATGGTTAATTTCTGCAAAATACTGGTGGAAATTATCAGATCAGGCAGCAAGTGCAGAGAGGAATAAATAGACAACGTTTAGGCTGACCCCCTTTAGCATGTCTAGACTGAGTACTCCTCTGCTTACCTGCTGCCTGAACTGCAGAGTTCCTCCTGCATTTTGTGTGTGCGTTTTTATATTTCCAGCAACAGCAGAATCTCCTGTGTTTCCAAACTGCATTTGTAAGAATGTTCTCCTTCGGCATTAGACATGCGGAAAGGTTGCTGTTATTAAGTACATTGTTTATGGGAGCTGTATTTTTGCGTTAAAAGAGCTGCTGAGTTTTCTACACAATAAAAAACCTGAGGTATAGGCATGGAACCGGAGCTTGCAGAAACTTTTAATGGCACCGTGATTACCCGGAATGCTCTGCGTCGCAATTTTCGCCGTCACTGAAGCACCGATCGAATGCGCAGGCGTCAGGATTGCGGGTGCTCCCGAATATCGCGCATGCGCAGTACACAAAAGGCCTCAGGATTTCGGCTCCAGGTAAGAAAGAAATCGTGGCGCGTTCTTTCAGCCCCGAATTCGGGGCAATTGCTCTGGATTCCGGACCACCGTAACCCCGGGACAGTTCTGTTCTTTTCCCTCTCTCTCAGCCCAACGATCCGTACACGAGCCCCGGGGAGCTTCCAGTTGATGAGGGAGTGGGAACCGATGAGCTGAGCTCCAGCTTTCTGAATGCAAGGATTAGGAACTCGGAGAAAGGGAACAAAATCTTTTACATCACCAATTGAGAAAATCACATTTGTTCTACCTCCAATCACAAACAAGAGAAAATGTGCAGACATTGAAAATCCAAGCAACACATCCAAAATGCTGGAGGAACTCAGCATTAGTATACTTTCCCATAGATGCTGTCTGGCCTGCTGAGTTCCTCCAGCATTTTATGTGTGTTGCTTGTTCTATCTCCTGTTGTTCTGAACTTTTCTACCGGTGAGAACATGTTTTGATCCATTCTGTCTGGGTACATAATGATATCAAACACTTTTGCCCTGGGCAACAAGTATCTTTCACATCACAAAGCTGCCAGACTCCAGACAGTGCCCTTCCCTTCATATTCACTGGCATTGCCAACAATGAGTTCAACACTGTCAGGTGGAGGGTTCAGGGGAAATATTTATGTACAATACAGAAATCTATGAGTATTGTGGCGATGCAGAAGTTGCTGGAGAACTTACAAGTGGGAGGAAGTGGAGTGATACTTGGAAATCTGACTTCTTAAATCATCATTTAGCAAGCAAATCAGATATGGATGGTGTGCAAAAGCTGGAGTGAGAAAATCCTTCATTATCCTCTGCAGTCCTGCTACACAGGCTGTGTGAGAGTGCAGATGAACTCAATCAAACCTAGAGGAGATCAAAGTTCTGATTAACAGTGTTTTTCTAGCTGTTAAAATAAATACCTCTCTATTTAAAATTCAGTGTACACATGTTGTCAGTGGGTAAAAATTGCACAGCACAAGATTTTTCGAAACACCGGTCATTACAAATTAGAGGGGACATTGGTGGGAAGGTGGGGAGACCTCCAGTGTCCCTGATGCCCTCACCTACAAATTGTGCATCCAGCTGCAGCTTGTAGCCCTGAACATCAGGGAGCTGAAACTTGAAATGCATGAATTCCAGATCATCCGGGAGTTGGAGGGGGTGATAGATATGACAAGAAGAGAGATGAGTTGCACCCAAGGTGCAGGACACAGGGAACTGTGTGACAGTCAGGAAGGAGATAGAGGTTAAATAGCCATCACAGAGTACTCTTCTGGCCATCCCCTGTAACAACAGGTAGAACACTTTAGAAACTGTTAAGGGGGATTACCTCACAGAGGAATGTCAAAGGGCTGATAGCTGATTTGCTTGTTAGGGAATTAAAACTAACAGAGGTCTAAGATCCTAGTGGTAAGGCTTGCTAGTGCTAGGGTGTGCTGTGTGGGGGGGGGGGGGGGTTAAACTAAAGTGGAGTAGAATGCCAGAACAGACAGTGGAGAGGGTGAATTGAAATGACTGATTCCCTTCGTATATCTGAGGAGTAGAAATCTTTACATTACTTCTCTATCTAAATGTGCAATGTGTAATATATAGTAATTATAGTAAGGACAGTCAATACAATTGTATCAGCATAAACTAATCAGTCTGATAACTTGGTGGAAGGAGCTGTCCCAGAGCCTGTAGGGCCTGGCTTTTATGTTGTGATACCGTTTCCCGGATGGTGGCAGCTGGAACAGTTTGTGGTTGGGGTGATCCTTCAGGCCTTTTTGCGCAACTGTCTTTGTAAATGTCCTGAATAGTGGGAAGTTCACATCTACATTTAAAGGTAAAATTTTGAGGGTACAGAGTCTTTATGTTCCTATTAGGTTGAAAGGAAAGGTTAAAAGTTTTAGAGCGCCGTGGTTTTCAAGGGATATTGGAAACTTGGTTCAGAAAAAGAGGGAGATCTACAATAAATATAGGCAGCATGGAGCACATGAGGTGCTCGAGGAATATAAAGAATGTAAAAAGAATCTTAAGAAAGAAACTAGAAAAGTTAAAAGAAGATATGAGGTTGCTTTGGCAAGTAAGGTGAAAATAAATCCGAAGTGTTTCTACAACTATATTTATAGCAAAAGGATAGTGAGGGATAAAATTGGTCCCTTAGAGAATCAGAGTGGACAGCTATGTGTGAAGCCGAAAGAGATGGGGGAGATTTTGAACAATTTCTTTTCTTCGGTATTCACTAAGGAGAAGGATATTGAATTGTGCAAGGTAAGGGAAACAAGTAGGGAAGTTCTGGGAACTACGACAATTCAAGAGGAGGAAGTACTGGCACTCTTAAAGAATATAAAAGTGATAAGTCTCCGGGTCCTGACGGGATATTGCCTAGGACATTGCGGGAAGTTGGTGTAGAAATAGCAGAAATATTTCAAATGTCATTAGAAACGGGGATGGTGCCAGAGGATTGGCGTATTGTTCATGTTGTTCCATTGTTTAAGAAGGGTTCTAAAAGTAAACTTAGCAAATATAGGCCTGTCAGTTTGGCGTCAGTGGTGGGTAAATTAATGGAAAGTATTGTTGGAGATGGTATATATAATGATCTGGATAGACAGGGTCTGATTAGGAATAGTCAGCATGGATTTGTGCGTGGAAGGTCATATTTGACAGATCTTATTGAATTTTTTGAAGAGGTTACGAGGAAAGTTGACGAGGGTAAAGCAGTGGATGTTGTCTATATGGACTTCAGTAAGGCTTTTGACAAGGTTCCACACGGAAGGTTAGTTAGGAAGGTTTAATCGTTAGGTATTAATATTGAAGTAGTAAAATGGATTCAACAGTGGCTAGATGGGAGATGCCAGAGAGTAGTGGTGGATAACTGTTTGTCAGGTTGGAGGCCGGTGACTAGTGGTGTGCCTCAGGGATCTGTATTGGGTCCAATGTTGTTTGTCATATACATTAATGATCTGGATGATGGGGTGGTAAATTGGATTAGTAAGTATGCAGATGATACTAAGGTAGGTGGTGTTGTGGATAATGAACTAGGCTTTCAAAGCTTGCAGGGAGATTTAGGCCAGAGAGATTTAGCGTGGGCTGAACGATGGAGATGGGCAGATGGATTTTAATGCTGATAAGTGTAAGATGCTACATTTTGGTAGGAATAATCCAAATAGAACATAAATGGTAAATGGTAGGGCATTGAAGAATGCAGTAGAACAGAGTGATCTAGGAATAATGGTGCACAGTTCCCTGAAGGTGGAATCTCATGTGGATAGGGTGGTGAAGGAAGTGTTTTGTATGCTGGACTTTATAAATCAGAGCATTGAGTATAGGATTTGGGACGTAATGTTAAAATTGTACAAGTCATTTGTGAGGAAAATTTGGAGTATTGTGTGCAGTTCTGGTCACCGAACTAAAGGAAAAATGTCAACAAAATAGAGAGAGTACAGAGGAGATTTAGTAGAATGTTACCCAGAGCTTTAAGACCAAGAACTCAACAAGATCAAAATCCAAGATCAATTTTGATAAAATGTTTAAGGTACCAAGATAAAGAAATGATCTTGAAGGCAGCTACTCAAGGTGCTAAAAAGAGAAATGGGCCATTGATAATAGGAGGAAAAGAGTTTCTTTTTTATCCAGACATAAGTTACGATCTTCTGAAGAGGTGGAAGGAATTTAATCCAGTGAAAAAATCTTTATGGGTAAAGGGCTATAAATTTTTATTGAGCTATCCAGCAAAATTGATAATTTTCCTGGATAATGAAGAAAGAAGTTTTTTCGTTGACTACCGGAAAGCGGAGAAATTTGTACAAGAATTACCTGATGTCCACAAAGAAGTAAAGAATTATAGAAATGAAATGGACTAATGATGAAGACTGAAACAAGGTTGGATTTGACGGCCATTTATAAAAAAAAAAGTTGGGTATTAATTGGGAGTAGAGACATTAATTATTTTCTTTTTTTTTCTTCACTAATATATTTTCTTTTTTTTTTGCGGGGGAGCGGGAAGAGCTCCTGATCGATAGCTGCGAGTTTCACGTGTACAATCATGGCGATTGCCATGACCCGTAAAATGGTGGGGGGGTAATGTTGTGTTCTTTTTATTCGCAACATTAGTGGGGGGGGGGGTACTTTGTTTTTTTTTCGTATATATTAGTTATCTTTCTTCTATTTTTCTTCTTTTTTGCCTGGATGGTTGGGGAGAAACTCATAGCAACATGGAGAATTTTAAAGAGTTCCCAAGGTATTATGAATGATTAATTTACTTAATTTTTTAAGTTCTAATGTTAATTGAATTAATGGACCTGTGAAAAGAAAAAGAGTTTTAACATATATTAAGAAAATGAAAGGAGATATAGCTTTTTTACAAGAAACACATTTAACAGAAACAGAACATAAGAAATTAAGAGGGATTGGGTTGGAAATGTCATTGCAGCTTCATTTAATTCAAAATCGAGAGGAGTTGCAATTTTGGTTAATAAATCTTTACCAATTAAAATACAAAATGTAATAATTGATTCTGGGGGAGATATGTGATTATACATTGTCAAATTTTTTCAGAATTATGGACTTTTATGAACATTTATGCACCAAATGAAAATGATGCAGAATTCATACAAGATGTTTTTTTGAACCTGGCTGATGCACATGATAAAATATTAATAGGTGGAGATTTTAATTTTTGTTTAGATCCAGTTTTGGATAGGTCAACTAAAATTGCTACAAAATCAAAAGTAATAAAACTAACTTTATCATTAATGAAAGATTTAAACCTGATTGATATATGGAGGAAAATTAATCCAAGAGAAAGAGATTATTCATTTTATTCAAATAGACATAAAACTTACTCAAGGATTGATTTTTTTTATTATCAAAAAGTATTATGAGTGAAAAGTGTGGAATATAAAGCAAGAATACTGTCAGATCATTCCCCCTTGATAATGACAATGATAATGATGGATAAGGAGGAATCGATTTATAGATGGAGATTTAATTCAATTTTATTAAAACGTCAAGATTTTTGTGATTTTATGAAAAAACAGATTCAATTTTTTTTGGATACAAATTTACATTCAGTTGAGGATAAAATTGTATTATGGGAAGTGATGAAAGCATATTTAAAGGGTCAGATTATAAGTTATACATCTAAAATTAAGGAATACATGGCAGAAATAGATCAATTGGAAAAAGATATCATAAAGTTAGAAAAAGAATCTCAAAGATATATGACAGAAGAAAAACGAAGACAACTTGTTAATAAAAAACTACAATATAATACACTCCAGACATATCATACAGAAAAAGTAATTATGAGAACTAATATTACGAATTAGGTGAAAGATCACATAAAATTCTTGCTTGGCAGTTGAAAACAGAACAGGCTTCTAAAACAATAAATGCAATTAGAACAAGTGTAAATAAGGTTACTTATAAACCTTTAGAAATTAATGAAACTTTTAAAAAAAATTTATACTGAACTATCAGAATCACAAAATAAGATTGCTGAGATAGATAAATTTTTATCACAAGTAACCCTTCCAAAATTAAATTTGGAAGAACAGAAAGGATTAGATATGCCATTTACATTAAAAGAGGTTGAAGAAGCTTTAGGATCATTTCAGAGTAATAAATCCCCAGGAGAAGATGGTTTTCCTCCTGAATTTTATAAAAAATTTAAAGATTTATTAATTCCACCTTTTATGGAATTAATATACCAAATGGAAAGAATGCATAAACTCCCACAATCTTTTTTAACAGCGATCATAACTGTATTGCCAAAAAAAGATAGAGATCCTTTAAAACCAACATCATATAGGCCTATTTCTTTGTTGAATACAGATTATAAAATAATAACAAAAATTTTATCTAGAAGAATATCTAAATATTTACCAAAATTAATACAATTGGATCAAACAGGTTTTATTAAAAACAGACCATCAATGGATAATATAATCCGGTTACTTAGTATAATTCATTTGGCACAAAAAAGAGAGGAAATGAGTGTGGCAGTTGCTTTGGATGCAGAAAAAGCATTTGATAGATTGGAATGGGATTTTTTTTATTTAAGGTATTGGAAAAATATGAGTTAGGAAAATCTTTTATACAATGGATTAAAACCTTAAATACTAATCCTCAATCTAAAATAGTTACAAATGGTCAGATTTCAACACCGTTTTGCTTAACGAGGTCAACTGGACAAGGCTGCCCATTATCACCTGCTTTATTTGTATTGGCAATAGAACCATTAGCTGAATTAATTAGAACAGAATCAGACATTGGGGGCTTTAGAGTTGATCAAGAAGAATATAAGATTAATTTATTTGCTGATGATGTTTTGATTTATTTAACAAACTCATTGCAATCTTTGCAAAGATTATCTTTTAGATTGGAAGAATATGGGAAAGTATCAGGGTACAAAGTAAATTGGGATAAAAGTGAAATTTTACCCCTTACCAAAGGAAATTATAATCAATGTTGATTAGTAACTCAATTTTGATGGTCAATAGATGGGATAAAATATTTAGGTATTAGAGTTGATAATGATGTAAAAAAATTATATAAACAAAATTATTTGCCATTATTAAAAAAAATAAAAGAGGATCTTGATAAATGGATGATGTTACCAATAACATTAATAGGTAGAGTTAATGCTGTAAAAATGAATATATTTCCTAAATTACAATATTTATTTCAAACTTTACCAATACAATTACCTCAGAAGTTTTTTCAAGAACTGAATAAATATGTAAGGAAATTTCTTTGGAAAGGAAAGATGTCAAGAATATCATTGGAAAAATTGACATGTAAATTTGATTTAGGAGGGTTACAACTTCCAAATTTTAAGAATTATTATAAAGCAAATCAACTTAGATTTATTGCGTCTTTTTTTGATGAAGAAAAAATGGCATGGATTAGAATAGAATTAGATAAGATAGGAGAAAACATACCAGAAGATTTTATATATAAATGGGAATCCAAATGGATACGGGGGAAAAAACATCTCCTATATTAAGACACTTGATTGATTTATGGAATAAGGTAAATGTGATAGATAGATAGATAGATAGATAGATACTTTATTCATCCCCATGGGGAAATTCAACTTTTTTTCCAATGTCCCATACACTTGTTGTAGCAAAACTAATTACATACAATACTTAACTCAGTAAAAAAAATATGATATGCATCTAAATCACTATCTCAAAAAGCATTAATAATAGCTTTTAAAAAGTTCTTAAGTCCTGGTGGTAGAATTGTAAAGCCTAATGGCATTGGGGAGTATTGACCTCTTCATCCTGTCTGAGGAGCATTGCATCGATAGTAACCTGTCGCTGAAACTGCTTCTCTGTCTCTGGATGGTGCTATGTAGAGGATGTTCAGAGTTATCCATAATTGACCGTAGCCTACTCAGCGCCCTTCGCTCAGCTACCGATGTTAGATGAGATAAAGAAATCTCTATTAGCAAAAAGAACTTTAATTCAAAATAGGTTTATTCCTTTTACAATGGATAATAAACTTTTACTAATTGGTTCCAAAAGGGGATTAAATATATAGGTGATTGTTTTGAAGGAGGTATACAACAAGTGTATGGGACATTGGAAAAAAAGTTGAATTTCCCCATGGGGATGAATAAAGTATCTATCTATCTATCTATCTATCTATCTATCTATCTATCTATTGATGTCGTTTGATCAATTAAAAAATAAATATAAAATATCAAATAACACTCTTTTCTGTTATTTTCAATTAAAGGCTTATTTACAAGAAAAGTTGGGTCAAACAATGTTGATGCCAAAATCTAGTGAAATAGAAATATTAATTCAAAAAGGAAAAATTAAAACATTTACATCTTGTATGTATAATTTGATTCAAAAACAGACAATTAAATCAGGAATTCATAAGTCAAGACAAAAATGGGAATTGATTTGAATGTTAAAATTGATGGAAAAAACTGGTCAAGATTAGGTTCTGATAGTATGAGAAATACAATAAATATTCGACTTAGATTAATACAATATAATTTTTTACGTCAATCATATATAACACCACAGAAAATAAATAGATTAAATTCAAATATGTCTGACCAATGTTTTCGATGTAATCAAGAAATTGGTACTTTTTTACATTCTACTTGGTCTTGTTTTAAAATTCAACCATTTTGGATAAATCTAAGACTTTTATTGGAACAAATCACTGGAGTGCAACTCCCACATAGTCCAGTATTATTTTTATTAGGAGACATTGAAGAGACGATACCGAAACTTAAATTGAATAAGTGTCAGAAAAAATTTATAAAAATTGCATTGGCAGTAGCCAAAAAAGTTATCACAGTTATTTGGAAATCTGATTTATATTTAACTATGGATCATTGGAATAATGAAATACATAGTTGTATTCCACTTGAAAAAATTACATACAATCTAAGAAATGAATATGATATATTTTTGAAGATTTAGCTCCCATACCTACAAAAGATAGGATTAAATACATAGGTCCTTTGAAGATAAAATTATAAAGTAATTGGGAAAAGTAAAAATAAATCTTAAAATTATTTTGAACTCCATGGAGCATGTGGGGATCCTCCGATATCCAGGCAATCTTTCTCTCTTTTTTTTCTTTCTTTAGATAAGGGTTAAGAGGGGGAGGGTTAAGGGGAGGGTTAATATTATATTTCTCACTAGTTTATCATCACATTTATTCTTTGTAATTTTCGAAAATTTTAATAAATAAATAAATAACACAACTTCACGTGGAAAATCTTCAAAAAAGCGAATGTCTGAATTCAGATACTGAAAAGGTCTTTTTTTTCTCACAAGCTTAATAATACGTTCTTTGTCTCTGAAACGGAGAAAACGCACAACAATATGTCTGTTTTTACCTTGATCCAAAAATTTTAAAGTGCCGATTCTGTGAGCCATTTTAATATCTGAAGGCTGTAAGCAAACCTCTGGAAATAAAGACTGAAGCATTTTTTGCGAAATAATCCAGTGTGTCGGCCAATTCTGATTTCTCTTTTAATCCAACAATTCGAATATTGTTCCGATGTGATCGAGCTCCAAGATCAATGATCCTTTGTTGGGCTTTTTCCAAACGAGAAGAAAGGTCCAAAGTATTTCGACTAACTTCTTTAAGATCAAGGCTCAAAGAGTCAACTTTTCCTTCGATTTTCTCTTTTAGTTGAGTTATCTCAATGCTGATATTGCTGATTTGAGATTTTAGTCTCTTTACCCGGGAGTGGGTTCCTCCGAGAATTCGTCAGTTTTCTTAATTTTCCCATTGCCCGGGTCCGTATTTCTTATGGCGCTTCTGAGAGTGGCCATAATTATATTTGATCCGACTGAATAAGGTTGAAATTTCTAAGTATAAATCGGAAAAGGGAGAGATTAAAGACGGACAAGAAGCGGCTGTGTCCGACATGTCCATAGCTGGGAGGCGGAGTCCCCTAGAGGAACAAATGTGTAGACAGATCACAGACCGTGCCAAGAAACAAAGGTTGATATGGTAAGCGATTTTAACTTTCCAAATATTGACTGTGTCTCCCATCCTGCAAAAGCACTAGCTGGGGTAGAATTTTGCAAATGTGTCCTTAATCAGTATGTAGAATTCCCAACATAGAAGTGTGCAATATGCTATTACGGAATGATCGAGGGCTAGTGACAGAAATTAGTGTATGGGAACACTTTGTATTTAGTGATCATAATGCCATGAGATTCCAAGTAAATATGGAAAAAAGAGAGGTCTGGGACACAGGTTGAGATTCTACATAGGAGAAAGGTCAATTTGGATGTTAACAGAAAGGATCTGAAGTATGGACTGGGTCAGGATGTTTTCTGTCGAAGGAGTACTTGGTAAATGGGTGTCCTTCAGCAGTGGAATTTTGAATCTGTGGAGTTTGTATGTGCCTGCAAAATTAAAAGTTGAAAGGTAACTGGTGCAGGGAACCTTGGTTTTCAAAAGATATAGTGGCCCCGGATATTTTATTCCTGTAAATGCCTCAGACTGGTAGGTGCAACCAAGACTCATTAGTGACTACAAATCATAATTCAGTGCCCTGAGCATACCTGATCTTTATTTTAGTTATAACCATATAACGATTACAGCACGGAAACAGGCCATCTCAGCCCTTCTAGTCTGTGCTGAATGTTTACTCTCACTTAGTCCCACTGGCCCGCACTCAGCCCATAACCCTCCATCCCTTTCCTGTCCATATACCTATACAATTTTACTTTAAATGACAATACCGAATGTGCCTCTACCACTTCTACTAGAAGCTCGTTCCACACAACTACCACTCTCTGAGTAAAGAGATTCCCCCTTGTGTTACCCTGAAACTTTTGCCACCTGACTCTCAAATCATGTCCTCTTGCTTGAATTTGTCCTACTCTCAATGGAAAAAGCCTATCCACGTCAACTCAATCTATCCCCCTAATTATTTTAAATACCTCTATCAAGTCCCCCCTCAACCTTCTACTCTCCAAAGAATAAAGACCTAACTTGTTAAACCTTTCCCTGTAACATAGGTGCTGAAACCCAGGTAACATTCTAGTAAATCTTCTCTGTACTCTCTCTCTCTATTTTGTTAACATCTTTCCTATAATTTGGTGACCAGAACTGTAAACAATACTCCAAATTTGGCCTTACCAAAGCCTTGTACAACTTTAACATTACATCCCAACTCCTATACTCAATGCTCTGATTTATAAAGGCCAGCATACCAAAAGCTTTCTTCACCACCCTATCCACATGACATTTCACCTTCAGGGAACTATGCACCATTATTCCTAGATCACTCTGTTCTACTGCATTCTTCAATGCCCTACCATTTACCATGTATGACCTATTTGGATTATTCCTACCAAAATGTAGCACTTCACACTTATCAGCATTAAACTCCATCTGCCATTGTTCAGCCCACTCTTCTACCTGGCCTAAATCTCTCTGCATACTTTGAAAACTTACTTCATTATCCACAATGCCACCTACTTTAGTATCATCTGCATACTTACTAATCCAATTTACCACCCCATCATCCAGATCATTAGTGTATATGACAAACAACATTGGACCCAATACAGATCCCTGAAGCACAGCACTAGTCACCGGCCTCCAACCTGACACAGTTATCCACCACTACTGTCTGGCATCTCCCATCCAGCCACTGTTGAATCCATTTTACTACTTCAATATTGATACCTAACGATTAAACCTTCTTAACTAACCTCCTGTGTGGGACATTGTCAAAGGCCTTACTGAAGTCCATATAGACAACATCCACTGCTTTACCCTCGTCAACTTTCCTCGTAACCTCTTCAAAAAATTCAATAAGATTTGTCAAATATGACCTTCCACGCTCAAATTCCTGCTGTCTATTCCTAATCAGACCCTGTCTATCCAGATAATTATACATACCATCTCTAAGAATACTTTCCATTAAATTACCCACCACTGACGTCAAACTGACAGCCCTATAATTGCTAGGTTTACTCTTGGAACCCTTTTTAAACAATGGAACCACATGGGCAATACGCCAATCCTCCGGCACCATGCCCGTTTCTAATGACATTTGAAATATTTCTGTCAGAGCCCCTACTGTTTCTACACTAACTTCCCTCAACGTCCTAGGGAATATCCTGTCAGGACCCGGAGATTCTTGTCTTCTGTTGGTTTCTAAAACTTTCCAATCATTTTTGTTCTATTATTTACCCTCTCTTTGGCATTTATGTTGGCTTTGGCTTCTCATTTCAGTCATGGTTGTGTCCTCCTGCCTTTCCAATGCTTCCACTTCTTTGGGATGTATCGATCACTCAGCTCCCGAGTTGATCCCAAAAACTCCAGCCATTACTGCTCCATCGTCATTCCTACCAGTCTCCCCTTCCAATCAAGTTTGGCCAGCTTCTCTGTCATAGGGACATGGAGAAGTTACATGAAACCCCCCCCCCCCCCCAATTTGGCCCATCCAGACAATGCTGAAAATTTTTAAACTCTCTGATGCAACATCCTACACTGGGATCACAGCCCTCCATACCCCTACCACCCAGCTACCCATCCAAACTCCTCTTAAATGCTGAAATTGAGCTGGCATGAACCACTTGTGCTGGCATCTCATTCCACACTCTCACAACCATTTCAGTGAAGGGTTTTTCCACATGTTCCCCTTGAATTTTCACCTTCCCCACTTACCCATGACCTCTGGTTATCATCACATCCATCCTAAGTGGAAACAATTGCTTGCTTTTACCCTATCTGTACCCTCATAATTGTGTATGCTTTGAACAAATCCTCAAAGCAATGTATAATTTCCTTGATTATGTTTAGAACCGTTTTTAGGTGTATAAGATGATGAGGGGCATTGATCATGTGGATAGGCAGAGGCTTTTTCCCAGGGCAGAAGTGGCTAACACGAGGGGACAGAATTTTAGGTTGCTTGAAAATGTGTGCCAAGGGGATGTCGGGGGTAAGTTTTTCACACAGAGAGTGGTGGGTGTGTGGAATGCACTGCCAGCAGCGGTGGTGGAAGCGAATACAATAGGGTCTTTTATGACACCCTTAGACAGGTACATGGAGCTTAGAAAAATAGAGGTCTATGCGTTGGGGAAACTCTAGGCAGTTTCCAGAGTAGGTTACATGGTTGGCACAACTTTGTGGGCTGAAGGGTCTGTAATATGTTGTAGATTTCTATGTTCTATGTTAAACAGCGAAACATAGAAAACCTACAGCCTTTGGCCCACAAAGTTGAGCCGTACATGTGCCTAACTTAGAAATGACTAGGCTTACCTATAGCCCTCTATTTTACTAAGCTCCATGTACCTATCTAAAAGCCTCTTAATATACCCTATCATATCCGCCTCCACCACTGTTGTTGCACACACTCACCTCTCTCTGAGTAAAAAACTTACCGCTGACATCTCCTCTGTACCGACTCCACAGCATCTTGAACCTGTGTCCTCTTGTGTCAGCTATTTCAGACCTGGCAAAAAGCCTCTGACTATCCACACGATCAATGCCTCTCATCATCTTGTACAACTCTATCAGGTCACCTCTCATCCTCCTTTGCTCCAAGGAGAAAAAGCCGAGTTCACTCAACCTGTTCTTATAATGCATGCTCCCCAATCCTGGCAACATCCTTGTAAATCTCCTCTGCACCCTTTGTATGGCTTCAACATCCTTCCTGTAGTGAGGCGACCAGAACTGAGCACAGTACACCAAGTGGGGTCTGACCAGGGTGCAATATAGCTGCAACTTTACCTCTTGGCTCCCAAATTCAGTTCCATGATTGATGAAGGCCAATACACCATACACCTTCTTAACCACACAGTCAACCTTCGCAGCTGCATTGAGTGTCCTATGGATTCGGACCCCAAGATCCCTCTGATCCTCCACACTGCCAAGAGTTTTACCATTAATACTATATTCTGCCATCATATTTGACTTGCCAAAATAAACCACTTCACAATTCTCTGAGTTGAACTCCATCTGTCACTTCTCAGCCCAGTTTCTCATCCTATCAATGTCCCACTGTAACCTCTGACAGCCCACCACACTATCCATAACACCTCCAACCTTTGTGTCATCAACAAACTTACCAACCTATCCCTCCACTTCCTCATCCAGGTCATTTATAAAAATCACAAAGAGTAGGGGTCCCAGAACAGATCCCTGAGGCACAACACTGGTCACCGACCTCCATGCAGGATATGACCCACCTACAACTACTCTTTGCCTTGTGTCATTCATTGAAACAACATTGGCTGTTCTCCAATCCTCCTGTACATCCCCCCATCACCAAGGATAATTTAATTATCTCTGCTAGGGATCCCGACAATTTCTGCACTTGCCTCCTGTAGGGTCCGAGGGAGCACCTTGTCATGCCCTGGAAATTTATCCACTCTCATCTGCCTCAGGACAGCAAACATCTCCTGTTCTTTAATTTGTACAGGGACCAGGATTTTAATGCTGCTTTTCCAAACACACCCATAGACCCTGTGTCCATCTCCTGAGTAAATAGAGGTAAAAAAATTTAAGATCTCCTCCATCTGCTTTGGTTCCACACGTGGGTTGCCATTCCGGTCTTCCAGATTGCCTTGCAATCCTTCTGCTCTTACTCTATATCTGGAATCCCTGAGGATTATCCTCCATCTTTTCTGCGAGGGGAATCTCATGCCTTCTTTTAGCCATCCTGATTTATTTCTTATGTGTTCTCTTGCATTTCTTATACTCCGTAAGAACCTGCCTGCCTATCCCAGTTGTGCAACTCCATTTTGTCCTTCACCAGGGTCTCAAAATCTCTTGAAATCCAAGGTTCCCTACAGTTTCTATCTGTATCTTTTATTCTGACAAGCACATACCCACATTGTACTTTCAGAATTTCACTTTGAGGGCCTCTCATTTACCAAACACACCTTTGCCATAAAGCAGCCTGTCCCAGTCCACAGTTGCCAAATCCTAGTGTCATAATTCCAGGTGTTGATCCATGCCCTGAACACATCCGCCTTTCCTACGCTGCTCCTTGCATTGAGATATACAGGGTTCAGCATATTCACTGCACCATGCTCAACGTTTTTCATTCCTGACTTTGTCTGAGGTCTGAACAACACCTGTCTCCACAACACCTCCACTATCTGTTCTGTTATTCAGGCTCCTATTCCCCCTGCAACTTTAGTTTAAACATCCATCCCCTACCCCCACCTCCCACCATGCAGCTCCATCACCCCTTTGGCTTTCATCTCCCAGATCAATAAAAAGGAGGTGCATATAGGCAGATAGGAACAAATGGGGTACTTATGAAGTACAGTGAAATCAAGTGAACACTTATGAAGAAATAAAAGAAGGCAAAGAAAAAAGAGTTTATTGGACTCCCATTCCCCCTGAGACGTTAGTTTAACCCCCCTTACCTCCACCCCCCACCATGCAGCTCTATCACCCCTTTGGTTTTCATCTCCCAGATCAATAAAAAGGAGGTGCATACCAGGTACAGGCAAATAGGAACAAATGGGGTACCTATGAAGTACAGTGAATTCAAGTGAACACTTATGAAGAAATACAAGAAGGCAAGAGTTTGCCCCAGCAGAGAAGATGAAGGAGAATCCTCAGGGATTCTGCAGATATGTTCAGAGCAAAAAAATTGCAAGGGAAAAAATAAATCCTCTGGAAGATCAGAATGGTAATCCATATGAAGAGACAAAATATATGGGGGATATTTTAAATATTATCTTTGCATCTGTATTTACTCAGGAGATGGTCACAGAATCTATAGAAGTGAGGCAAAGCAGCACCAACTTCATGGACCTTGTACAGTTTACAGAGGTGGAGGTGTTTGCTGTCCTAAGGAAAATTGCCATGGATAAATCCCCAGGGCCTGACAAGTTGTTACCTGGGACCCTGTGGAAGTCAAGTGCAGAAATTGTCGGGGCCCAAACACAGATATTTAAATCATCCTTAGTGACAGTTGAGGTACTGGAAGATTGGAGGACAACCAATGTTGATCCGCTGTTCAAGAAAAGCTCTAAAAATAAACTAAGAAATTGTACTTTGGTGAGGATGACATCAGTAGGGGGAAAGTTATTGGAATGTGTGTGCAGGAACTGGATATGCAAGTATTTAGATAGATGTGGACTGATTAAGGACAGACAGCATTGCTTTGTGCAAGGTAGGTCATGTCTAACCAATCTTACAGAGTCTCTCGAGGAAGTTATCAGAAAAGTTTATGAAGAAAAGGCGGTGGATGTTGTCTACATCGACTTTAGCAAAGCATTTGACAAAGCTTCATATGGGAGGTGGGTCAAGAAGGTTAAGTCACTCAACGTTCAAGATGAGATAGTAAATTGGATCAGACACTGTCTTTGGGAGAAGCTAGAGTGTGGTAGCAGATGATTGCCTCTCTGACTGGTGTGCCACAGGGATCAGTGCTGGATCTAGTGTTGTTTGTCATCTATATCAGTAATCTGGATGTTAACATGGTCAGCTGGATCAGCAAATTTGTGGATGAAACCAAGATTGGGGTGTAGTGGACAATGAGGAAGACTACCATGGCTTGCTGATCTGGACCAGCTGGAAAAATGGGTTGAGAAATGGAAAATGGAATTTAATGCAGACAAGTGTGAGGTGTTTTACTTTGGTAGGACCTTCTTACACAGTGACTGGTTGGGCATGGAGGAGTGTTGTAGAGGAAAGGGATCTGGGAATACAGGTCTATATTTCACTGAAAGTGGTGTCACAGTTCGACAGGGACGGAAGGAAAGATTTTGGCACATTGACCTTCGTAAACCAAAGTACTGAGTATAGGAGATGGATGTTATGCTGACATAGTACAAGACATTGGTGAGGCCTAGTTTGGAGTATTGTGTGCAGTTTTGGTCTCCAATCTACATGAAAGATGTAAAAGAGGTTGAAAAAGTTCAGAGAAAATTCGCAAAGATGTTGCCAGGTCTGGAGGAGATGGGTTAGAAGGAAAGATTGAACAGGGCAGGACTTTATTTCTTGGAATGGAGAAGATTAAGGGAAGATTTGATGGAGGTGTACCAACATTATGAAGGGTCTAGATAAGGTAAATGCAGGCTGGCTTTTGTGGGACTACAACCAGAGGCCATGGGTTAAGGGTGAAAGGTGAAATGTTAAGGGGAACAAGAGGGGAAACTCTTATCCAGGTGTGGAATGAGCAGCCAGCACAAGTGGTGCATGCGAGCTCAATTTCAGCATTTAAGAGTTTTGTATAGGTACCTGGATGTTAAGGGGTTTGGAGTAGACAGATTAAGTAGTTCAACACAGACTAGATGGGGCAAAGGGCCTGTTTCTGTTGTACTTTTCCATGACTGTGACAAGAACATGAAATAATACTGATATTCATTCAATTCCTCTTAACTGCTGTGGAGACCAACCATTCATCTGGGCAGGGCATGTTAACATTGATTTAAAACTGGCACTTTACATTAGCAGTACATGAAAGAAATTCTCAGCTGAACATCAACAAAGGCTATTTCTGTGAGAGTGTTTCAGTTACTGTGGGGCCAGGCACCCATGCAGCTCAGTGGGAACAGGGAATAATACCAATGGAGAGAGTCAAACTGAGCCAGGTCACAGATTGGAGATGGCAGAAATGCCCGATTCTTGTAGAGACAGGAAGAGCATCAGAGAGATTGATGGTCATTCCAGATCCCATCACTGTGCCCAGTTGGAAGATGATTTCTCACTCCAACTTGGGTGAAACTTCACTGTAACAGTGTGATACTAGATCACACCTTGACAACTCAAGTAATCTCATCTGAAATGTTGTCCTACACCCATTGATGGATTTTATAAATCTTTTTTCAGGTTAACAACAACAAGGAATTTATCTGTGGGAATCTTGAACACTGTTTTGCTGTCTCTGTCCATGTATTTAAGAAGTGGAGTGAGGGATTCACTCGATCATCCTTCCTGCTCAGACTGTGGGGAGGGATTCCCGCAATCATCTGACCGACTGGCACACCTGTCATTTTATACATGGGAGAGGCTGCTCACCTTTTCAGACTGTGGGGATTCAATGTCATCTCATGAAGGTACATCAGCAAGTTCACACTGGGACAAGTCCATTCACCTGTTCTGTGGGTGAGAAGGGATTCAGTCAGTCATCCCACCCGTGGGCACACCAGTCAGTTCACACTGGGCAGAGGCTGATCATCTGCTGAATTTGTGGGGAAGGATTCACTCGGTCATGTGACCTAATGACACACCGGCGAGTTCACACTGGGGAGCGGCCGTTCACCTGCTCAGGCTGTGGGAAGGGATTCATTTCCTCATCTCAACTGAAAGGACATCAACGAATTCACACTGGAGAGAGGCCGTTCACCTGCTCAGACTGTGGAAAGGGATTCATTTGGTCATCCCAACTGAAGGTACATCAGAGAGTTCACACTGGAGAGAGGCCATTCATCTGCTCAGTTTGTGATAAGGGATTCATTTTGTCATCTCACCTACTGAGACACCAGTCAGTTCACACTGGGGAGTGGCCATTCATCTGCTCAGTCTGTGGGAAGGGATTCATTGAATCATCCTCCCTACAGGGACACCAGTCATTTCACACTGGGAAGTGGCGGTTCACCTGCTCAGACTGTGGGAAGGGATTCAATCGGTTATCTCACCTACTGCGACACCAGTCTGTTCACAGTGGGGAGAGGCCGTTCACCTGCTCAGAGTGTGGGAAAGGATTCAGTCAGTATTCCAACCTACAAGCACACTGGTCTGTTCACACTGGAGAGCGGGCATTCACCTGCTCAGACTGTGGGAAAGGATTCACTTCGTCATCTAAACTGAAGGTACATCAGCGAGTTCACACAGGGGAGAGGCCGTTCACCTGCTCAAACTGCGGGAAGGGATTCACACAGTTAGCTAGCCTACAAGTACACCAGTCAGTTCACACTGGAGAGAGGCCGTTCGCCTGCTCAGAGTGTGGGAAGGGATTCACTCTGTCATCTCAACTGAAGGTACATCAGCGAGTTCACACCGGAGAGTGGCCATTCACCTGTTCCGACTGCGGGAAGGGATTCCTTCAGTCATGTCAACTGAAGGTACATCAGAGAATTCACACTGGAGTGAGGCCGTTCACCTGTTCAGACTGTGGGAAGGGATTCACTTTGTCATTTCAACTGAAGGTACATCAGAGAGTTCACACCGGAGAGAGGCCGTTCACCTGTTCAGACTGTGGAAAGGGATTCACTGAATCATCTCAACTGAAGGTACATCAGAGAATTCACACTGGAGAGAGGCCGTTCACTTGCTCAGACTGTGGGAAGGGATTCTCTCTGTCATCTCGTCTACTGACACACCAGTCAGTTCACACCGGGGAGAGGCCGTTCACCTGCTCAGTGTGTGGGAAGGGATTCACTCGGTCCACCGACCTACAGAGACACCAGCGAGTTCACACCGGGTAGAGGCCGTTCACCTGCTGTGATTGTGGGAACCGAATCACTGAGTCAACTAAAATTGTGTAACTCTCGCTTCAGCTAGCAGCTTATTATAGGGGGTGATAGCCCTATAGCCCTACAGGCCGGCCAAAAAGAAATCTCGTTTGGGTGGATGCTGTGTGATGTATCCCCTGTTACAGATCAGTACCCCAAAATAACAAACAGTACACAATATGTGATTAAACAATTGAGCTTTAGAATGCTTACTTTGACTATAGGGTTAGTTGAGAAAATAAAGAAAGATAAAGGGCCCACTCTCTCCATTCACGTCTTCGCATCTCTCCCAAGAAAAAGAGCACGAAAATCTCTCTTCCAGGTTCACAAGAAAGAACATTTCTTTCATTGGATAGCCCTGCACTCCAAAACCCTGTTATCTCTCATTGTAACCTAAACATTGCTGTTACAGAGAAACCATTACCTCAACAGTGAAACATTACAGAGAGGCCATTATGTGAGCAGTGAAACCTTACAGCATGTTACACATATGACATTCTCCCAGGTTCACACTGGGAGAAGGTTTCAATAAGCTGCATGCTGGATATTTGTCCATCACCGTTGCTGAATGTAATTATTGCTGCTGCTCACCACATCCAGTTCTGCACCCTGGTCACTGGGCATATTCACCTTTAATGGTACTGGAGTTTGATATTCTACATAAGTGACAAATAAATCAATTCTATTTTGAACTTTGTCTTTGGTACTTAGTGAGTTCATAACACAACTAGTGTACAGTAGAGAGTCAGCTGAGGCCAGCTGGACCATGCCAGGGATTCTGTTCCACGATAGGCCTTTTGAATCCTCCCCTTTTTTTCACTTCCCACTCCCCCTGTGGGATAGGTTCCAGTCACCACTCTGTGGGTTAAGGGAAAGAAGAAGTCAAACTGACTGCAGTTCTGTCTGAGATGTTCTTTGACCCTCAAATCTCTGGGCTGAGGAAGAATGACATTGGGATCTAATCCCCTTATTCAGGGATCATTTCCACATTATGAGTCATTTTCCTTGCTTCTAAAGGGTTGTTAGAAAGCACCACTGTCCTCTAAACACTGAAAGCAGAATGGGAAACCATTACTTGGATGTTCAACGGAGCAGGGTCAGATACCAGAGGCGGGTCAGCACAGGGCAGAGTTTGGGGCTCTGGTCGTTGGTCTGGTTAAGAACGTATGATGAGGAGAAGGGAATCAGCAGCAGGGCGTGACAACGAATGACAGACTAGCAACATTTGGATGATAATTGGCAGAGAAAATAATTCGCTTGTCTGACTGATGACACAAACAATGCCTGTAGTGAGGTGCCCCATTGGTCGAGGCACGTGTGTGTGTTGAGAATGGTTATATCCATTGAGGGAGTTGTTCCTGCTTGTTTATCCTGTTATGTTATATCTGGATGTTTATTTTAGATTATCCTATCTGCAATGATGTATTGATTATCATATTAATTGTGAGATTCTGTCCCTAACTGGATCAGGCTTGAATTTATGGTGCCTTAATGAAGTTACTGTGGTCATTCATGAGTTTGTATTTTAAAGAAAGATTTTGGTGAATGATATTTGCCACTTGATTGTACCTGCATAAGTAGTCAGAATGAGTTAAACTGCTGCAGAATCCCAGAATGTGTTGGATTGTGTCTGGTTTCTCTGCATTTTCTGCTTGTATTGCTTTGTTTGTTTGTATTGTATGTATTTTTTTTTCTTTTTTGTTCATCATCTTGTCCTGTATTTCTGCAAGGAACCCCTCTGTTTCTGGGATGAGGTCTCCAAATCTCAGTCAGGTGTTCGATGCTTCCTTGTCAACATCTGGTCTGCTCATTTCATTGGGATGTCTCCCATGGAGGGTCACAGTCATTGCACTGGTTAATGCTTTCTTCCCTATAAATGATTTATGTTTCTGAGTTAGCCTCTCATTTAAGTTTGCTGGTCTGTATTTCTTATCACAATTGCATTTACACACATGGAGCGTTCAATAATGTTTATTTTTGATAAAAAAAATATGTACTTAGAAGTTGTATCTGACTGTTGTGTGATTTTTTTTTCATGTCTGTTATTCCTCTTCCTCCTCCTGTCCAAGGTAATGTCAATCTAAGTGGGTTTGAGTGTAAATAGTTTTTTCTAAAGTTGTCATTTCAGTTCTTATTTATCTTTGTAAATTTTACTGATTGAAATGGGACCAAGATATCTTCATTAAAAAAAGTCACTGTCAGTATTGATGAAAGTGTTTATTGCCTTTATTGTTTTTGTTAACGATTGAGCTCTGCTTGGCAGGTAGTTAGATTCTGTGGCTCTGTTGGTAATAAGTAAAATCATTAGAAAGAGGTGGCATAGGGTTGGAATGTGTAGCATCTCTGTGGGTAGAATTAGAGAACAGCAAATGTAAAAAAAATTCCCTGATGGGAATTGTACAGAGACCTCCTAACAGTAGTAAGTATGTGGTCCACAAGTTACAATGGGAGATAGAAAATGCTTGTCAAAAGGGCAATGTTGCAGTAGTCATGGGGGGTTGTCATGCAGGTGATTGGGAAAATTAGGATGGTGTTTTGGACTGAAGAGGAGTAATTCCTAGATGCCTACAAGATGTTTTATAAAGTAGCTCATGTTTGAGACAACTTGGGGATCAACTATTCTGGATTGGGTATTGTAATGAACTGTGTCAGAAACGAGCCACGCTCCCGAATAATGGCTTCAAGACAAATTCAAGGAAACAAAGTTTATTAACAGTTCTGCAGAGCTGGGCCCCTTCAGAGAAGGGAACCCTGAACCTTACAGGGCAGCAGGTTTTATCCTTCTTCCTTACCCCTCCCCTCCCTGACTCGGGAGGTACATAGTCTTATCCCATTCCATATTTGGAGTTGTTTTTTTACACGTTTCTGTAAAACAATAGTCCATATCTCAGGACTTCAATGATTCCACAAACAGTTAATTTTGTCAAGGCTTCTGCATTCATAATTAGATCACACTTGTTTACAGACTTTAACCCAGACATAATTAAATCACAGTTGTCCCTAGACATAATTAAATCACATTTGTCCTTTGACTTTAACCCGGACCTGTCAGAAACGCACATCTTAATTTTGAATCTTACAATACCACCCTTTTTCTTTTTAAGATGTGCGTTTCAGCTAGCATTCTCTCACTCCCAGGGGGCCCACCTTCTTCTTTAATAGCATAAGTTTTAGCTCGTTTGTCCCATGATGGGGTATCGCTACTGCCTGGAGCTGGGACATGTTACGCCTGACCAGTGCCTGTATACAAGGAATCAAGCACAACAGGATCAAGAGAATCATTAGATCCCCGCCTGCTACGAGGAGAGCGGTACGCCACCAGCTCCCTCCTAGTAGCCCATCTAGCCAACTCATGTTCCCCAGGGATCTCCAGGTTTGTACTGGCACGTGGGCCAGCTTCCGAATTTTGTCAGATATTTTTAACACGGCCTTTCCACTGTCGTCTGTCTTAAGGCAACAGTTTGTAAGATTGAACTTCCCACATACCCCGCCTTCAGAGGCCAATAGGTAATTCACAGCCAGCCTGTTCTGGTATATTGCTGTTCGCATCTGGCTCTGCTGTTTTGCCAACAGCTCCAATGCCAGTGCCGTTTGATTGGTTATCACTTCCATCACCGCCTGCAGTCTAATAATTCGGTTTAACATGTAGACAGGAGTGCGATACCCCCACGACCCATCCTGGGCCCAGGTCGCTGGCCCATAGTATTCAATGATGCGAGCCGGTGGCCACTCATCACCCCACTCGCCCACCTTTATCTCCCGTGTTTCTCTCCTTAATGAATCAAACAGCTTAATTCCCAGCTTCCGGTCACCCTCCTGATGCAGGAGGAAGAACTCCGGTCTTTCCTGGGACAGCTGAGACTTCTCATGGTCCCCCCCTGTCCCATGTATCCTTTATTATAGACTTGGTAATAAGGTTTACTATTCTCCCAACATGTTTCTCTCTTGCTTAGATCATAGCATCGATCATTCACATGCGAGTGGGACACAAATGATCCTGGGAACACCCTCTGCCCCACTCGTACCACGGTTCTGCACTTGTCGCATTTCCCTTCAATTTCCCCGACATATAGAATCAAATATATTACAGTCAATAATGTTACAGTCCACATAGAGTTCATTTTTGCTGCCTTTTTAGCCTCACCACCATCGGTTCTTCACTGGGAACACAGGTCCACTCAGTGTGGCTTTCGGGCTTCACCGGTCCTTTTACCCTGGATGCGTGTGTCCACCCTTTTTCTTTTGTCCGTACAGCCGTCTCTGTTGTTAGCAGGACCTGGAAAGGGCCTTCCCACTGTGGCTGTAACTTCTCCGGCTTCCAGGTCCTTACCAGAGCCCAATCTCCAGGCACGATCTGATGTAAAGCAAAGTCGAGCGGCGGAGTCTGGGCCAAGAGACCCTTTTTCCGTAGTTCTGCAAAGGAACGGGACAGTGCCAGTAAATAGTCCCTTACAAAGATATCACCCCCTTGTAGCGTGGGGTACCCTTCCACCTTATTCCAATACGGAAGTCCGAACAACATCTCATATGGGGATATTCCTATGTCCTTGCGGGGCGCTGTTCGTATTTTTAAAAGGGCAATAGGGAGACACTTAGTCCATGGTAGTTTGGTTTCTAACATCAACTTGGTCAGTTGTGCCTTTAGGGTGCTGTTCATTCGTTCTACTCTTCCCGAACTCTGGGGATGCCACGGGGTATGGTACTTCCATTCGATATCAAGTGCATCGCAAATTAACTGGTGCGTATCTCCTTCTTGGTACGTGGTAGTGACATTCCCGTTATTCCAGCTATCCTTTCTGGGGTAATGCATCGCTGTCCTTTACTGACCCGGTGTCCCAGGTACCTTACTTCCTTTTCTACAAATTGTAACTTTTTCTTTGAGACCCGTAGCCCCTGCTTCCCCAGGAAGTTCAGTAGTCTGATGGTGTCTTCCTGCACCCCTTCCTGTGTTGGCCCGGATAGTAATAGATCGTTCACATACTGTAGCAGTTGGCTCTCTGGAGCACATTGGAATTCTGCTAGTACTTGCTCCAAGACCTGCCCAAATAGGTTAGGTGATTCGGTGAACCCCTGTGGCAGGACCGTCCACCGGAGTTGTCTTTTCCGCCCCGTCGTAGGATTTTCCCATTTGAACGCAAACATGTCACGACTGCTCTCTTCTAGCGGGCAACTCCAGAAGGCGTCTTTTAGATCTATTACACTGAACCATTCATGGTCAGGGGAGATCTTGCTCATCAGTGTGTAAGGGTTGGGCACTACCGGGTATCGGGTTTGGACAACTGCATTTAGACCCCGCAGGTCTTGTACCATCCGATAAGTCCCATCTGGCTTGCGCACCGGGAGTATTGGGGTATTATACGGTGACATACATTCCTCCAGTAGTCCGTCAGCGATCAGTCCTTCAATCACCGGCTGCAGCCCTTTTCTTCCTTCCATTGAAATAGGGTACTGTTTTCTCCGTACTGGCGAACTGTTAGGTAATAGTGAGATTTGCAAGGGGGGATGTTCAACCCCCCCCCCCCCCCCCCGGTTCCCTTCCTGGTACCATACCTCCGGGCTTATTTTCCTATCGTCTTCTTCCCTGAGGGCAAACAGCTGTACCATTATCTTCCCGTTCCTGGGCACAGTCCCGATGCCTAGCCTGACTTGCAGATCCCGCCCGAGCAGGTTGAATCTCGCAGAGGGTAACACAAGTAGGTCCTGTCCCGTTACCCTATCCTCATGTTCAATTTTCACGTTCTCTATAACAGGTACTTGTATTATTTTGCCTCCAATACCGGATACTCCCATTACCTTTGTTCCGGTTCGGGCGCCGGGAGGTATCTGGATTACGCTAGATCTTTCGGCACCCGAATCTACCGTAAAGGTTGTATCTGACCCTTGGGGACCTACTTTTAAATTTACCAGGGGTTCCTGCCGATGATTCATCCCCAAGGGGTGGAACCCCCGACCTCCCTCGTCTTCATCTTCCATCATAGCGTACGAGCGCACTTCCCGTCGGTATCTGGGGCACTCGCGCCTGAAGTGTCCTTCTTTGTTGCAGTGAAAACATCTTAAAGCCTTCCTTAGCCCTCCTCCTTGCTCCTGGCTACTACCTCGATCCAACCATGGTCCCCGTCTCTCTCTCTGCGGTTACTTGTCGCACTGTCTGGACCATTATCCTTGCAGTCTTCTGCTTCTCTTCATCCCTTCTTACAAACACTTTCTGTGCCTCCCTAAGTAGTTCACTTAAGGGTTTAGTATTCCAATCTTCTAGTTTTTCCAGTTTTTTTTCTGGCCATGCTTTCGATACAAATTCAACACGAATCAGCTGTTGGCCAACCTCCGTCTCAGGGTCTTCGATTTGCGGAGCGGTAGGGGGCACATATGGGGCGGCAGGTGGTCGAGCACCTCCCATGTATTCTTTTTCTGTCCCCCTTCATTTATCATTTACAATTTATAACTATTTGTCGTTGGTAACCAGCATAGGGCATAATCACTTTCTTCGGGTTTAACATTAGGTTTTGAATTCACCTACAGATTAAGGGCTTGCTGTACCCAATCCTCGTTAGATCCGAACTTAGGCCATCACACAGCCGACCCTTGGATCGGCTGGCGGGACCAGAATTCACAGTACTGTATCATTTTTTCTTTGACTTCCCTTTTCGCCTCCCATAATCCCAATTTTCTAACATCCGTTCCAACGGACTATCAGGGGGTACCCCGGGGTATTTTTCATCATTGGCGCCTGGATTTCCTTTACCCTTGTCTCTCTTAGACCCCTTATTCCCCATCTTGAGGACTTGCCCGGTTCCAATCCACCCGCAGGTACCCCGTAATTCCACAATTCTCGTGCACTACGTCTCTGCAGGAATTTAATTTGATTGTGACCCACCTAGCTCGGTCACTCCTGTCCAATTCTGGAACCTATATTACCGCGATCGCCCAGGAATTCACCTGCAGGCACCCCGCAGTTCCACAATTCTCGTGTACTACGTCTCTACAGGAAGAATCACCTGCAGGAACCCCGCAGTTCCACAATTCTCGTGCACTACGTCTCTACAGGAGAAATCACCTGCAGGAACCCCGCAGTTCCACGATTCTCGTGCACTACGTCTCTACAGGAATTTAATTTCTTACCTGGGTCCTGTGCACAGAAATTACTCGATCGCTCACTGTCTCAACTGCCTCGGCAACCCCTCTTTGTTTCCTTGAGTCCGCCGGATATCACTCGCTCAAGCCGCGCAGGGCGACGAGCAAGGAATCAGGGACTGCCGAACTCGGCAGGGTGCACCTTCTCCGATGTCCTTCCTTGCCCCCCTCACGGCCGGAGTGTGGATCCCGGACGAGCGCCCGAAGTTGTCAGAAACGAGCCACGCTCCCGAATAATGGCTTCAAGACAAATTCAAGGAAACAAAGTTTATTAACAGTTCTGCAGAGCTGGGCCCCTTCAGAGAACCTTACAGGGCAGCAGGTTTTATCCTTCTTCCTTACCACCCCTCCTCCCTGACTCGGGAGGTACACAGTGTTTTCCCATTCCATATTTGGAGTTGTTTTTTTACACGTTTCTGTAAAACAATAGTCCATATCTCAGGACTTCAATGATTCCACAAACAGTTAATTTTGTCAAGGCTTCTGCATTCATAATTAGATCACACTTGTTTACAGACTTTAACCCAAACATAATTAAATCACAGTTGTCCCTAGACATAATTAAATCACATTTGTCCTTTGACTTTAACCCGGACCTGTCAGAAACGCACATCTTAATTTTGAATCTTACAAACTGGAATTAATTAGGACACTTAAGTTCAAAGAACCCTGAGGGGCAAGTAATTTTAATATGATCAAATTCACCTGACATTAGAGAAGAAGAAACTAAAGTTGGATGTGGAATACAGAGAATTAGAGAGGCATGAGAGAAAAATTGGTCAAAATTGATTTGAAAGGAACACGGTGAAAACAGAGCAACAATGGCTGGAATTTCTGGAAGCAATTTGGAAGGCACAGGATCACAAAGAGGAGTTAGTATTCTAAAGGTAAGGTGACAGAACCGTGGCTGATGAGAGAAACCAAACACAACATGAAAACCACAGACAGGGCATGGAGCTAAAATGACTGGGAAGTTAGAGGATTGGGAAGCTTTTAAAAACAAACAGCATGCAGCTAAAATAATTAAGAAGGAAAAGATGGAATACATAGTTGAGCTGGCCAGTAATAATAAAGAGGATAGAAGATTTTTCTTCAGGTAGATATTAGCATAAAAGAGAGGTGGAAGTGGATATCGGACCACTGAAAAATGATGCTGGAGAAGTAGTAATGGGGTGAGGGTGCAAGGTGATGAACTGAATAAGTCTTGTACATTACTCTTAGCTGTCAAAAAACTGTCAGGAATATGGAATACACAGATGTTAGTGGTCAGAATGTGTAAAGTTACGTTACTCGGGAGAAGGTTCTTGGGAAACAGATAGTCTGAAGGTAAGTAGGTCACCTGAACCAGATGGTGTACACCCCAGAGATCTGAAAGAGGTGGCTGAAGAGATGTGGAGGCAGTAGCAATAATCTTT